>NC_060180.1:25063257-25363257 GCF_021184085.1 Oncorhynchus gorbuscha
CGCAGGCAGAACAGTTGAAACTGGAGCAACAGAATGACAAGATGGCACGCCTCGTGAACAAGTCAGGGTTCCATAGCCACAGGCAAGACAGCATAAAAACTGGATTGGCAGCACGACCAGGTGGACTGGGGATGGGGACAGCCAAGGGCTCAGGTCCTCTGGGTGGAGGGAGGGCGGGCAGACTGACCCTAGCCCCCCAGCACATAGACTATTGCTGCATAGATAGATACTGGAGGCTATCAGCCTAACTTACCATTTTCCATGATACTCCAACTTTGACAAATGCATCCTTTTTTCTGTTTTCCCTGTTGGTTGCAGTTGTCAGCAAAGGAGTGGGTATAAATCTGTCATTTCAATTTACACTCAGATGTCCCATCTTTCCTTTAATCAGCCCAATGAATAGACTACGTTTCTCCACCTATTTGATTACTGTGGTTTTTAAGGTGACAAGAGGAAAAATGTATTGTGTCTGAAAATGCACTCTCACACTTGATTAAATTGGAGATAGTCCCTGACAAGAGAACTGTTGGAAGGCATCTGATGTGATTAATGAGACTAGACCAGCTCGAGATTTAAGTGAAGGCAGCCACATGGACATGGCATGGCAGGTGTTCAGTAGGTAGAAGATGGTTAGAATTGGGGTAAAACAGAGAGATACTGTCTGAACTTGTCCTAAATGAAAACGCCTATTTTTGCTTTCCGTTGCAAAACGCTTTCCAACGGTGTGCACTATTGAACATTACCCTGTATGGGGAGAAACTGGCCGGCTGTCCATGGAGAGGAGAGACCCTTTATTGACCACAACACCAGAGCAATCCCTTCTTCCACAATAGCACTTCTCTTCTGTAGCAGTGCCTGCCATTTATCTGATGGTGTCCGGGATAACAGCGCAGTACAGTAGTCCACTCCACAGTGTGAGTCTGCTCACAGCCACACAGGCGGGAGGAGGAAGTTGGCTTTCCTTTGTCCTGAACAAATCAGTCATTTTTTTCTGTCCTCATCTACTGAGGCTATACAGGAAGGTTTGGCCTATCCCCCTTTCCAAAACGCTTGCCCTCGTCATTTAAAAATAATAATAATTTAAGAGCCACCAAGAAGCCTATCAATTGTTTCTATAAATAGTAGTTCTACAATTTATTTACTTTCTCAATTACAGGTTAATTGTTTAGAATTAAGGGAACGGGCTGAGTCTCCTTATGTTAAAATGTTCACAGATTGGCTGATGATGCACTGAGCATACACACACCACAGACACACACAAACACTCAGTCACCCCCGGGCAGCGTTACAGATTGTTTAGACATGGGCCTGTAAACAGGCGTCCGAGTGGCATCATCTATCATGGCACGGTCGGTTAACTCGCCATCATGTTATTTTCTGCTTGCCGAGCCCTAACACGCCAAAGGTTGCCCGCCGCCTTCGCGGCACAGCGCCGAAGTGTGGAAGCGCAGTAATGAATGCTCAGCGGAGCGAGCGCTCTGTTTCTGCAGGAGGGCCCTGGTCATTTGTTTATCTGTCTAAAGATTATGCAGGCCGAAAATCCACAGTTTTATGCTGCCTTTGTAAATTATCAAGTCTGTATGTGATGAATGTATCCAGGGCTGTCTGCAGCAACTCAGGCATTTGGCAGGCGGTTGGGGAAAGTGCTAGAGCGTGGCCCCTCAGAGAGTCGGAGTGAGGTACCCCACCGCGAGGTCCACGCCAGCGCACCGGTGACCTTAGACTAGCAGGATAGGTTTGAAGTTAATTTGGATTTAAGTTTATGGCCCATTCTGAAGCTACTCTTGTGTTACTTCTCAAGTGGCGCTGTTATTCACCTAATCACAGCTGACCGCTCTGACTATTTAAAAAGGATTTAGTTCTACCAGATAAATATGATTTATTATACTCTAGGCCTGAGATGAATGTCTGTGTTTGACACTTCCTTTGTTTGAGATATGGAACATGATTCATTCATATACTGAATCGGTGCATTTGTTTGGGAGGTAAATATGGTCTTGGCACGGTTCACGTCTACTCACTCAATTCAATCTTCAAGGAAATGGTGCAATATTGAGTTTTAAAGGTGTATTTAACACCATTTAAACCTTGTTGTTAGTTATAAAGAAGGCATATGCATTCAGGGGTAGGCCAGTACTTTAGGACCAGATTTACTTATAGCTCACGAAATGTCTAAGATAATAAGATTCATCTGATAACATTGTTCAATTTGAACTAAATAAACAAATGTTGACCTCAAAATGGCAACGAATACAATTATTTTGCACTCTGGTAGGAATATTGTCTCTCTCAATTATGTTTATTGTTTGTTTGCATGTTTATACTACTCTGTATTCAGCGTTGTGTTAATGTCTTGCATTGTTTTTTTTTTCTCAGCCTGAAAATGAGGAGAAATACTTGGTCTACGACAATATAGGGCCCAATGTCTGCATGGGGGACCACAAGGTAACATCACAGGCCTCGCCCACTTCTGGGTTGTAATTGTGTTGTGCCTGTTTGTGGGCATGTGTTGTGTCTGTCTGTATGGATTTGTGTGTGTGATTTGGCTGTGTGAGATCAAGTACATTATTTCATCGCGTTCTATTGTTTCAATTGAAAACTAAGAGTTTGTACTATTGAAATGTAGGGTTTCCAGTCATTTTCAATGAATGCTATTCTGAATTGAGTCAATTGTATTGACTCGTAAATGAGATTAGTACGACTACCTTACCTTCTCATAACCAAAAAACTAGTACTCCATTGACCTATTACTGCAATTGCTTATGAACACATTCTGCATGTGTCTATAGTGAAACCAAAAGTTGGCTGTGAACAGTCATATTGTGATCAGAGGTTCTTTTGTCATGCTGACTATATAGACAGTATTTAACGCAGTCCGTCCAGTCTGCAATGTTAGGCAGTGGCTGTTAAGCTGACAGAGAGAGAGGTGCCTTGAAGCTGAAGTCCTCAGTCTTTCATCATTACATACTGTGGACTGGACAGTAGTGTGTGTGTGAGGTGACCGGGGCAGTGAAACAGACTCCACCAGACCTAGGCCAAGAACCACACGCACCCGCTAAAATCACATTCTGCTATGTTTCAAAAAAATGTCCAATGTATGCGAGTTTAGGCTGTGTGTAATGGATGGTTGTGTGTGTGTGTGTGTGTGTGTGTGTGTGTGTGTGTGTGTGTGTGTGTGTGTGTGTGTGTGTGTGTGTGTGTGTGTGTGTGTGTGTGTGTGTGTGTGTGTGTGTGTGTGTGTGTGTGTGTGTGTGTGTGTGTGTGTGTGTGTGTGTGTGTGTGTGTGTGTGTGTGTGTGAGAGTGGGCTTTAAACTTGTATTGGCCCCCTTGCCTTTGGCCCTTCCACTCAGGGCAGGACTGTTGCTAACTGTCTTATTTGTCTTTCTTTGTCCGTCTGTCTGGCAGCCTGTCTACCTGTCGTTTCGATTAACAGCCGGGGCAGGTAAACCTAATGCAAATAAGCACAAGTGTTGTAACGTGCAGTGATGTCGTGGTAAATATTTTTCTTTATTATTATGAATAAATTATTGTTATTATTGCTTTTTACTGTTATTAATGATTAATAATAATATATTTATTATTATGTTTTCACGTCCCTTTATCTTTTGCATATTTTGTTCCTTTGTGTAACACATGGCCTGATGCTGATGCAGTATTCTCATGGCGTGTGTGTGTGTGTATGTTTTGTCAGGGAAGTGGTGCCAAAGGGTGGAGAAGATCTCTGCCTGAAGGGCCTCTGTGATAAGAATCAAGAGTTGGACACCAACACACACACACACACACAAACACACACACGGAAGACCCTATACAGACTGTTCAGCAGTGCTGACCAGTTGCAGTCGTTCTAACACTTCATCCATACAAGCTGTTGTTTTTCCACACAACACGTCTGTATCTGGACTTCCCACCCGAGAGACGTTTGAGATAAGACACACCTCACTGACCTTACCATTGCTACGTGCACCCCAGTCCCCCAGAAGAAGGAAAAAAACTATTTTACAGCCTTGTTGCCAAAACTCTAGTAGAAATCAGTCTTAACTACATTATTTTAGATAACATACTTGCAATTGTAGGTATGTCTCTATGTATAGGAGCTACTTCCATACAGTATGTAATATGTTTTTAAAAAGTGCATATCTATATTGTTAGGTTTATTTGTACATTGGACAGTTTCACATGGAGTTGTTGATGGTTTTAGTGCCATTGTCACTCTTCTGACCAAACTTTGTGGTCCCACTATTTAGAATAGATACATATTTTCGGTTTATTTCAATGACTTTTTATTTTATTTTTATTTTGTCATTGCTGACTTGTGTGCCTAACACACTGCCATGCCTCACACATCAGCTGAATCTCATTTGATATACTGTACTTTTTAAAGAGAGAATTTATCATTCTTAACACAATTGTTATGAAGTATATGGAGACAATATGGCTGCATGGGTGTTCCATCAGCCATGACCTTTGACTCTATCATTACAAGTGAGAAAAAACAAACACTTTTTAGCCAACATGATTCATACAGTATAGTGTATCCAATTATGTTTTAAGCAGTGCCATAGACCATGCAAGTATATAAGATTGTTTCATATATAGCACTCACATTATTATTATTCTAACTTATTTCTATGTAATGATATTATGGTTCTGAATGTGATGTTTTTAGATAGGCTTTGGTATTCTTTAAAAAATGTAAAGGTCTTCTTTTTTTTACTGCATTATGGTGCCAAGTATACACAAAATGAAGTGTGAAAAGTCAACATAAAATACACCAGTCCAACTGATAGATAAAGGCCTTGATTATACATTGTAAAAAAAAACTTTAAGGAAACGCTAAAGGCAGGAACGACTTGAGAGAATTGCTTTTTAATTTTGTATGTAGCCTTCAACAGCCTTCATTGCTATGTTGCAAATAATTTCCTCTCGTCGCTCGTTAGAGCATTAAACTGCAATTAGGGGAGGCTGTTGTTGAAAAGAGAACGTTTCCTGTTATTGATTTAATTTACTACACTACAGAGCTCAGACTGTGTGAAGCCGTTAGATTGCTCCTTGAGTTTTCCATCTAAATCACCGCGAGTTGAAATGATTTTGTGCCTGCTGCAGAGTTCATGTTGTCTTGACAGTGTGATTCGGTTCGTGGGCAAAACTGCTTGTGTTTCCCGCTGGTCACGTGTTAAGAGAAGCGACAGTTTGTTCACTCCTTTCAGCAGATAGAGATTATATTCTACCCAAATGGACGACATGGCCTCTAGTGTTGATTATACGGTTCTCAAGCAATAAAACCATTAGAACTAAATGGGTGTTTTGTCATTATTCCACCGCATGTAATCACTTCAGCATTGCGTCTGTACCACACAACAAGATGCTATTGACAACGCCTACTTATTTGTGGATCTTGATGAACTTGCACGCATGGCCAGTGGACACAACCCTACTGAAGCTATGTGCACAAGAAGATTAAAGTTCAAAGATGAATATTTCCAAAGATGCTCCTGCTTCCATGATGAAGTTCGTGGTATCACATCAAGTTAAACCATGCAGCCTAAAGTATCCACGTTGGTAATTGCTCTGATATAGGCAATGATTATTGCAGATAGACTGGCACTGGAGCAGAGCTACAGAAAACAACGATGGATGATGAAAAGTGGCCAAATTCTGTTTTCAAGTTAGAACCAGTGCGGTCATGTAATAACTCCAAGAAATGTAATAGAGCAATAATGAAACGTGTATCGAAATACATACTAAATGCAATATGTAGTTAAATTGATTATATTTGTTATATTTGAATTGATTATATTTGTTCCAGAAATGCAGGTTATTAATGAGGGCTTTAATTAGCCTATAGAATAGTAATTATCCTATTGCGCTTTAAGCCTGAATAAATGTATAATGTCCTAATATTTAATAACACCTACACATCAGAGGTGTTAGTTCAACAACAACAAAACATCGAAACTGTTCTGAAATGTGTGAAGTCTAAAATAATTAGTCGAGATATGCTAGTCTACACACTCTTCTTCAAAATATGATATCCACATTAAAGTGCAGACAATAAATTGGCCTAAACTATAGAGGTTGTAATTTGGGGATGTGACGCAAATTTATCTAGGTTAACCTAAACAACACCCCATTCCAGTTACCATTTTATATGTGGCTTTGTAAATCTAAACATTTTCATTTTTGTAACATAGAGCAAATTATGATTAGATGTTATATGTAGCCTATATTTATGAAATTCATTAGGCTATGCGTAAATGCATACAGTAGGTCTAACATTTGTAGGCCTGATCACCACCATCACAACGCAGTTGTTAAAAAAAGTAACATCTTCAAAACAACTAAAGTTTCAGAAGACTATTACGAGTTTAGTATAGTCCTATACTTTCACCAGCGCAACTAACATTGAGCTATTCCGACTTGATTAAGGTTTACAAAAAAGAACGAAACATCCCAAACATCTTTGATGGTATTGGATAAAGGAAGATAACAGGTTTCCGATTAATATAATTGACCATACCCGCCTTTTTCATCTATTGAGTGGGTCCCAATACATTTCAGACTATTGGTAGGCAGCCTAATTCAATGAAGAGTCGTTTCAGTGAAGTGGAACAAAATTCAATATTAAAAACAAACGCTTGTTAAATAATTTATTCATAATACAAAGTTTTTTTTCTTCCATCTTCGCGGAAGCAATAATACTCTCTTATTTCAACAAACGATTATCCAGTTCTCTATTTTTGTTTGATGAGGTGAAACAAATTCCTTCAAATTATAAAATAAAACAGTTTAGATCGTTAAAACAAGCTTTTTACATAATTTACGTTTGCATTCATACATTCATACATTGTGTACCTTGAATTTAGAATGGTAAAGGTGGAGAGATGGGCGACATTATTCTGCAATATATAACAAAATTAAGCTACAATATTGAGAAGGTATATGCTTATCGGGATTTGCGGGAAAAGCCTGCCATTTCTTGTTTACATTGGTTTAATAACATAACTTACTCAGTAAAAAATATATACATCTCACATTTTCGTCTGTACAACATAAATCATTCATACCACCCATCAGCGCCATTTCTCTCCTTTTGAACAATTTATACCCTGGTTAAATTAGCTTTAGAAGCATCGTGGAGTGTTTGAGTCTTTTCTCGACAAGTTCTCAATGTCATCACAAGGTGTCCGAGCTATTGCTGCATGGACTGATCAAGGAAAGGTTTGTAGCCTTGTGCTTTTTCAGAAGTCTCGTGATTTTTTCGTCATCCGAATTTGGGTCCAGAGGTTTGTTGTACTCGTCGTCGTCCTCATTGTCCGAACTTTCCTTCATCTTCTCAGTTTCAGAGTCATGTTTCTTTTTGGCTGTTGCCATTTCTGCTGCGTGTCTCTTCCTCCATTTGGTTCTTCTGTTTTGAAACCATACCTATTGGGAGAAGGAATAACATACAATTAGCCACTTAATACATACAATAATAACTCATTCTATTCTTGGTAGTATAGGTAGAAATTATTATTCCAATATAAAAGTCATTATCTGAGTCGGAGCCAAGAAAATACCTTGCTAAACATGAAGTTAGCCAACTAATAGCTCAAATTGCATAATAATGACAACATAGGCTAATACCAATAATGTTAACCATATTGCCAATAATAATAATAATAGGCCTACTAATGATAAGCCTGTTAAACATAACTTATAATAAAGCATACTACACACAGAACAGCCAAATATGCCAATATGAATTTTAAGATAATCATCTATAAATAACGGCTTCATTACATTTTAATTCACGTCAAAGGATAACTCAAGCAATGATAGATACCTTGACTTGACTTTCAGTCATTCCCAAAGAGTAAGCCAGTCGAGCTCGTTCTGGGCCAGCAAGGTATTTCGTCTGTTCAAAGGTTTTCTCCAATGCAAAAATTTGCTGTCCAGAAAAAGTTGGTCTGGAGTGTTTTTTCTTGCCATCCTTGTCGAGCATCATGTTTGCTTGAGCTACAAAAAAGATTGAAGAGTCTAGTCAAAAATATGTAAACACAACAGTGATTAGTATTTCAACATCAGTGGTATAAACAGTTCTCACGATGTTTCACTCCTGGAGAGGGACTTTGTGTTGACTAACATAGCTAGGCTTTCACCTTAATTAAAACATTTATACAATTTTATAAAAAGCAACCGATATAAATGGAAAGCCCATCGAATAATTATGTATAGGTCTTTAATATAAGTTAAGTTATTAAAAGTTATTTTACAAGAAGCAGCACAAAATAAGCTACCCAACAAAGTCAACAGATGTCTGCATTAAACAAGTAAAACATTTTTGAGCAGCCTACAGAAAAATGTTACATTTCTATAACTGTATTTCTATAACATTTTGCACTCGGCACAGCCAGACAGCGAACTTACTCGGACAGGGCACTCGAGGATCCCTCCAAGGGGAGCTCTGCATCACTCCAGGCCAGAATATGGGTGCTCTCCCTGGGAGCTCCGTCAGGGGCTTCGGGTACCGAGAAACGGCCGCTGGGTTAAAGTACATTCCTGCGGTGGTGGCCAAGCCGTTTATCCTTGGAAAGCCAGAGAGCAGCTGTCCAGCTGAGTTGATAGGTCTACCCAAGATATCGCTAATTCCATGTGGTGTCCCCAGGGCAAGCTGTGAGTTCAAATGAGTAAGAGAATGCGCCTTGAAGCCCGCATGATTCTGCAAAGTGTAGGGAAATAAAGACGTCTTCATCTCGGTCATGTTGTGCAATGCTGCCAGCGGTGTACTGCCTAGGACGAAAGCACTCTGCCGGTTAGCATCCATCTGCCCAACAGCTAACATTGGAGAGCATGAACTACCAAATTCGCTCGAGTAAAAATAACAATAAACCGAGGAAAGGAATATAAAGGTGCTGAACTGGTTGATAAGCAGAGGCCACTACAGGTGCTTCAGACGTATATCCTGGATACCGCAGTCACTGAACGATGACACTTCCGAAAACAAAAACACTTATTTAGGAGAGAAGTTCTCTTGCGTTGTCGGGCAATAGTTTGATCGAAAATTTCTCTCCAATTCAGACTGTCAATAGTGAGCTTGCCGCATGCGTCCACAACGAGAATCCACTCGGAAGTTAGAGGATCTGATTTAGTTTTTTTGTGGTTTTGATGGTGACCATAACGGTCGGCTTTCTTCGTAAATTGACTCGAGCTATGGTGTGAGTGAAGCGGGATGCACTGATAACGGCGCAGCCACCTGCATACGCATTTTCCCCATTGGATAATGTTGAGTGAGAGCGCTCTCTGATTGGAGGGAACACACTCTGTTACTTTTCATGTGTGCCACTTGGACATGGCCACACTATTAATGCATTTAATATATTACTGTACTATTAATGATGCATCGTACTGTAGAAATAATTGTTTCAAGATGTGACTAAAATTATGCATTTACATTATGACCCATTACCGATGACAATGTAAGTAGACTACATCATTAAACTCAATACAATTATGCTGCAGAGCCTACTGATTTCATTGTTACCAGTGATTTGAAGGAGGTTGAAGATAAGATTACACCCATTTCTAGAAGACACATCCAGTAGCCTATTAATTGAAAAGTATGCTTTATGTGTAGGCGATGTGTTCTTGATGTGTAATAAGCATATAGAGTACGTTTTATGTGTAGGATATGTGTTGTGGATGTATAACAAGCATATAGACTAGGCATACTTAACTAAAGTTTGCCTTTTAGAAAATGATTAATCAAATCTATTTCAGAGCAAGATAAAATAACCGACCACAATAATTGATATTTTTCTGATGCCATAACGGATTCATTGGGGTGCATAGTTGTGGGGTTATCTTGAAATGTTCTGTAAATGCTGTAAAAAATAAAATAAAATATTTAAAAAATAAGTATTTGTTTAAAACTACCCTTATCTTTGTTTCATGTGATACAGTAAAAAAAAATCAGTGTGCGGGTCTAGATAAACTCATAGATAGGCTAAGTGAGTCTTAACGATGGTATCGCTTGGCCTACACAATAGAAAATTAGATCAGTCATTGTATCTTTATCACGGTCACTGATCAGATACACAGATGCATCATATTTGCCTGGTACCCTATATATGTCCAAACTGACAACTAAACAGTGTAACAAACACAGACCTAATGTGACCTTTTTCATTACTCAAATTATCATTGTTGTTTTTTCATTATTTTCATCAGGAGATGTGACCTGGACTGAAAAAAAAGCGCGTGTCTCAAGACGTCATCAAGTTGAGTGCCGCTTCCAGCCACGGCGCTAATATTTTATGTAGACGCGAATGTTGTTAGAGTGAAATATGGCCACCTTAGCATTTGAAAGGCTTCAGCGAATCTACCTTGGACATTTAATAGCAGGGTGAAGAACGCTTATTCTAAGGGTTTGGAAAAGTAAAGGTTTTCCAATTTTGCACTGCATTTCTTTATTTAGATGAGAATTACACAGGTCTATCTATAAATTATATAGGGGAAAAGAGCTCAAAGTGGACTACAGTTTGTGACCCTTTCAAACGTGTTAAAAACATGAATAATACAAAAATTAGATTTCAGATATTTGTTTTTTCATTGTTTTTTATTTTAGGCCATATTGGATAATATAATGTTATTGACAATATATTATTTAACTATTTAACCGGACATAAATAGTGATGAAAACAATATTTATCTGTCCTTCATTTTCACCGTCATAGGAAAGTTCAATACACCAGTGACTGTTTGGCTAGTAGGAAACAATCAATCACGGAATAACTGAAATCGCACAGAGAATAATGTAAGAAAAACGAATTATCATCATTAACTTATAGATATTTTTTTATGTGCAGTTTTTATCAACTAACTTTTTGGAATGCATTCTCCAGTCCAACTTTTCTGTCACTGGTGTGCACACCCATCTATACATCTGTTATTAGCAGCACCGTCGATTTAAAATCTGCTCTAGCTATATCTTTACTTTAACATAAACATGTTTTCACTAATTACAGGAGACCTTTATTATGGAGTTTTATTGTAGGCTAAACGTTTATATGATATTTCATCATTTTTAGACAGCTTATTAATAAAAAAAACAATCAGGGATTTTATTTATATCACCCTGTAAATGTATTCATTTGTTATTACTGTACGTATTACTATTACAATTATTACATGTAAGGTATTCGAAATATAGAAATATATAATAATTATTTTAATTTTAATTATAATTATTATTACTATTATTATTATCATCATCATCAATATAAGTAATTGACTGTTGTTTGCTTTGGCAAGGGTAACCTGTATGCAATAAGCAAGTGTGCTTAATCACTGCCAATCACCTTGCATGTAAAAAAAGAAAAAGGAAAAAAAGACATTAAAATAATTGCAATTATAATTAAACGTAGGCTAATTTATTAATTAATTGTTATAATTGTTTGATATCTCATGGGTGAATTAAATTATTGATACAAACCTGTGGGAAAAAACTAGTCAACTATAACCTTGACGTAAACGTAGTCAACTATAACATTGATGTAAACCATTTGACATAAAATGTCAGCGGCACGGTTTCCAGATTATAGTTTCGAAGAGCCCTCTAGTGGCGTCAAGAAGAGTTGTTTACTTTATCATTTCACATTCGCTAAACATAAGTAGGCTAGAATGAAAAATAGGCCTAGGTGACCGACCAAACAACCACTAAAGGCATAACACACACGTTACGCTAGATATGAGCGTCTGTTGAGTGATTAACAAGTGTTGTTTCAAGTGAGAAAATGTCACTCCTATACAATCCTGTGCAACACAGAGCATCCATCAACCATCAGTATATTCTGCTTTCATTGGAGAAGATCCCAATAATTGCCAAACTGTCTGTTCCTCCTCAAAGATCCCTCAGTTTATTTCAATCAACTTTTCTACTCAGTTACTTGTAGTTAGATCGTTACTTGGTAAGCAGTTAATGGTTTGATTAGTCATTTTGTTTTTGGTTGTTATATTTCATCAATAAGGCCTGAGGGTGTGGTATATGACCAACATATCACGGTGGTGTGCTGTCCTGTATCATTTCCAACACCTGGTGTATTCATTAATAATCATTAATGATCTGATTATTGTTTCAGTAGGCTCATATTAACTGAGTTAGGCTGCACTTCAAGCCAACTAAGTTCAAATCCAACATAGAGAATAGGCCTGAGTATTATTTATCTTTGATATTGAACTGAAAATTAATTGAAGGATGTTCATGTATATAGTTTTATTCGTTTTAATGATGATGCAGTAGACCTGTTATTTGTGGTAGGTCTATAAAATGTTCTTGTTAATGGAAAATCACCTGAACTTTCATTGCATAAAAATTGTGTTGTTAGTGATAGTCCACAAACCTTTTCTGAGGTTGATGTGGGTCATGTGATCTAAAACGTGTGTATAGGCCTATACTATTTTCCATAGCCAACTAGAATATTTGCTCAGTCTACAGTTCACGTACGTACAGTGCATATAGAAATTATTCATACCCCTTGACTTAATCCACATTTGTCGTGTTACAGCCTGAATTCAAAATGGATTTTCTTTTAAATGTCCTCACCCATTTACAAGCAATACCACATAATGACAAAGTGATAACATGTTTTTATCATGTTTTGTCTCTGGCAACAAATACAGTTGTGAATCTTTCTGGGTAAGTCTCTAAGAGTTTTGCACATCTGGATTTTACAATATTTGCACATTATTATTTTTTAAATCCTTCAAACTCTGTGAAGTTGGTTGTTGATCATTGCTAGACAGCCATTTTCATGTCTTGCCATAGATTTTCAAGCCAATTTCAGTCAAAACCTTAACTAGGCTACTTAGGAGCATTTCATGTCATCTTGGTAAGCTATGGTCCTGCTGAAAGTTGTATTTGTCTCTCAGTATCTGTTGAAAAGCAGAATGAAGCAGATTTTCCTCTGTAATTTTGCCTGTGCTTAGCTCTATTCTGTTTATTTTTTATTTGTTATCCCCCAAAAAACTCCCTAGTCCTTTCCAATGACAAGCATACCCATAAAACATACTCTTCCTCCCGGGGAAGGACTGCCCGTTCCATGATCTCGCCATCACGGTTGACAACTCCATTGTGTCCTCCTCCCAGAGCGCTAAGAACCTTGGCGTGATCCTGGACAACACCCTGTCGTTCTCAACCAACATCAAGGCGGTGGCCCGTTCCTGTAGGTTCATGCTCTACAAACATCCGCAGAGTACGACCCTGCCTCACACAGGAAGCGGCGCAGGTCCTAATCCAGGCACTTGTCATCTCCCGTCTGGATTACTGCAACTCGCTGTTGGCTGGGCTCCCTGCCTGTGCCATTAAACCCCTTCAACTCATCCAGAACGCCGCAGCCCGTCTGGTGTTCAACCTTCCCAAGTTCTCTCACGTCACCCCGCTCCTCCGTTCTCTCCACTGGCTTCCAGTTGAAGCTCGCATCCGCTACAAGACCATGGTGCTTGCCTACGGAGCTGTGAGGGGAACGGCACCTCAGTACCTCCAGGCTCTGATCAGGCCCTACACCCAAATAAGGGCACTGCGTTCATCCACCTCTGGCCTGCTCGCCTCCCTACCACTGAGGAAGTACAGCTCCCGCTCAGCCCAGTCAAAACTGTTCGCTGCTCTGGCCCCCCAATGGTGGAACAAACTCCCTCACGACGCCAGGACAGCAGAGTCAATCACCACCTTCCGGAGACACCTGAAACCCCACCTCTTTAAGGAATACCTAGGATAGGATAAGTAATCCCTCTCACCCCCCCCCTTTAAGATTTAGATGCACTATTGTAAAGTGACTGTTCCACTCGATGTCATAAGGTGAATGCACCAATTTGTAAGTCGCTCTGGATAAGAGCGTCTGCTAAATGACTTAAATGTAAATGTAAATGTAAATAAAACTATGCAGCCACCACCGTGCTTAAAACTATGAAGAATGGTACTCAGTGATGTGTTGTTGGATTTGCCCCTAACATAGCGCTTTGTATTCAGGACATAAAGTACATTTCTTTGCGACATTTGTAGCAGTTTTACTTTAGTGCCTTATTGCAAACAGGATGCATATTTTCTTAATATATTTATTCTGTACACACTTCCTTCTTTTCACTCTGTCATTTAGGTTAGTGTTGTGGGGTAACTACAATGTTGTTGTTTTTTCCCACAGCCATTAAACTCTGTAACTGTTTTAAAGTCACCCTTGGCATCATGGTGAAATCCATGAGCGATTTCCTTCCTCTGAGTTAGGAAGGACGCCTGTATCTTTGTACTACTGGTTGTATATATACACCATCCAAAGTGTAATTAATAACTCACCATGCTCAAAGGGATAACGTCCCTGGGCTGTGTGGTTGAATCTGTGTTTGAAATTCACTGCTCGTCTGAGGGACCTTACAGATAATTGTATGTGTGGGGTACAGAGATGATGTAGTCATTCAAAAATCATGTTAAACACAGTGAGTCCATGCAACTTATTATGTGACTTGTTAAGCAAATGTTTACTCCTGAACTTATTTAGGCATCCCATAACAAAGGGGTTGAATACTTATTGACTTCAGACCCTTCAGTTTTTCACATTTCTTTTCTTACTTTCTGAAGACACGGTAGGCCCAATGTGCACTTTTCCCAGAAGCGTCTCATTAAATTGTGTCTCACCTTACACTACTGTCACTATCATCTCTCTTAAGCATGAAACACACCAATAATCGTACTTCCGATATGTACTCAATACAATTCCTTCTCTTGCCCGAACAAAAGCAATACCTGCTGCGTGCCGACCAGGTAGCGACAAATCTACTCATTCTACTTGTACAATAGCAATGCTCGTCAGTACATCCATGGATGAGCCAGTCACACTTCATATGCAACCTAGGCTATGGGATGGTAGCTAGCCAAGTAGACAGATGCAATGCATACAACGCTAAATACTTCCTCTAAGCTAGCTAACCCCTGTAGCTATTATTGACATAATTGAATCACAATGGATTAGCTAGATTCCATGAAACAGCTGCCTGAGTTAACTGCTGGGTTAGTGCAGGGACCTTAGCTAGCTAGCTACGTTGTGCTAGCTAGCTAATATGCTAACGTTAGCTAGCTAGCTAAACATTTTTCTATGAACTGGCACTGGCAGTATGGGATTATGGAGAGTGAATTAAATTGTTTCTTCATCCTCTTGCTAGGTAGTTATCTAGCTGTGGCCATCTGGCTAGTTAGTATCAACAAGGGCTTTATACAAAATAGCAACATTAGAGCAGATAGCTTGGAATCTAGGCCATAAGCAATACGCATGGATATGCATTGCCAAACAACGCTACTGCCACCTTTTGGTTTGGAGTATTGTAAGAGGGATGAGTGGCTGATGACTTCCAGGGTCTTTGCTGTGTGAACACAAAATAAATGGATTCCTGACACACTGTTCAAACTTTTACAATCCTACTGGTGTTTGAGCTTTTACAAGTTTTTATGGTTATAGACCCCTGTGTTTGCAAACATTGCTGCACGAGGGAGAAATTTGTTTGCAGAACATTTACATGTTGTGTATGAGTGCATTTTAAACTACTTTTGGATTATAATTTGATTTTAAGGCTCATGTGAATGTCCTACTTATGAATGAATGTCCTACATCGCAAATCAACGGCACTGTCTTTAAAAAAAAACTGACTTAAACGAGTAAAATGGCTATTTGGCTAGCTTTGCATCCAGCCTATGTCAATTAGCATTAGCATTCGAGCTAACAGGCTGCATCCAAAATAGATCATTTGCAAAGATCATAACCAAATATAATCTAAGTGACAGTTCAATCAATTATCAAAACATTATAAGCATATGAGAATCCCTCAAAGTTTTGTTTAGAAGTAAGTAATCCATCTGGGCTATGTTGAATCGGCACAAATGGTGATGGATGTCTTTTTGCATCCAGAGGTCACACGCATTCATGCGTGATGTCAGTTTGTCATGTGTTGAAAAGGAGCCAATATTGCTAATATAGCTGCTAAAATTGGGAGTTGGCCTATTCATCAAAATACAGCTCATGGTCTGTAATACGTAGGTTGAGGGAGATCAGGGTCTCGATTCAATCCCTATCACCGAAGTTCAGCACAATAGTGTGACTGAAATGTAAAGGTATTTTCCAATTTAGCCGACATATGCAGTGTTTGACATGGATCAATACAGGAACATCGCCTCAATCGTGCACTATAGTGTTGAACTTCTGCGATAGTATTGAATCAAGCCCCTTGGCTAGAATCAAGGGCGTAACTTTGTGTTGGATGGTGATTTCACCCACCGGAGCGGCATCTGTTGTCAAACTGGGAAAGCTGTTCTGACTCTGTGGCCTACCCTCTACTTGGTGGAGGCCCGTCAGGAAGTCCAGGATACATTTGCAGTGGGAGGTGTTTAGTCCCAAGGTCCTCAGCTTAGTGCTGAGCTTGGAGGGCACTACGGTGTTGAATGCTGAGCTGTAGTCAATGAATAACATTCTCACATAGGTGTGTTCTTCTTTTCTAGGTGAGAAAGGGCAGTGTGGAGTGCAATAGAGATTGCCTCATTTGTGGATCAGTTGGAGTGGGTCCTTGTGAATGTTAACCTGTTGAAAGGTTTACTCAGATTGTCTATGGAGAGCGTGATCACACAGATGTCCGGAACAGTGGGTGCTCTCATGCATGGTTCAGTGTTGCTTGTTTCGAAGCGAGCATGAAAAGCATATCTCATCAGTAGGCTCGCGTCACTGGGCAGCTCATGCCCCATCTGATGAGTGTCAAAGCTGGTGCAGTATGATTAGATCTTAGTACAATATTGACACGACTGTTTTACGGTTCATCGGAAGGCATAGCAGGATTTATTTTACACGTCCAGATTAGTGACCTGCTCCTTGAATGTTGCAGCTCTAGCTTTTAGCTCAGTGCGGATGTTGCCTGTAATCCATAGTTTAGGATGTACAGTTGAAGTCGGAAGATTACATACACTTAGGTTGGAGTGAAAAACTAGTTTTTCAACCGCTCCATAGCTATTTTTCAGGTCTCTCCAGATATGTTAGATCGGGTTCAAGTCCGGGCTCTGGCTGGGCCACTCAAGGACATTCAGAGACTTGTCCTGAAGCCACTCCGGCATTGTCTTGGCTGTGTTCTTAGGGTCGTTGCCTTGTTGGAGGGTGAACCTTCACCCCAGTCTGAGGTCCTGAGTGCTCTGGAGCAGATTTTCATCAACGATCACTCTGTACACTGCTCCATTAATTTTTGCCTCGATCGTGACTAGTCTCTCTGTCCCTGCCACAGAAAAACATCCCCACAGCATGATGCTGCCACCACCATGCTTCACAGTATGGTGCCAGGTTTCCTCCAGACGTGACGCTTGGCATTCAGGCAAAAGAGTTGAATCTTGGTTTCATCAGACCAGAGAATATTGTTTCTCATGGTCAGAGTCTTTAGGTGCCTTTTTGGCAAACTTCAAGCGGGCTGTCATGTGCCTTTTACTGAGGAGTGGCATCCGTCCGGCCACTCTACCATAAAGGCCTGATTGGTGGTGCTGCAGAGATGGTTGTCCTTCTGGAAGGTTCGCCCATCTCCTCAGAGGAACTCTAGAGCTCTGTCAGAGTGACCATCGGGTTCTTGGTCACCTCCCTAACCATGGACCTTTTCTCTCGATTGCTCAGTTTGGCCGGGCAACCATCTCTAGGCAGAGTGTTGTTGGTTCCAAACTTCATCCATGTAAGAATGATCGAGGCCACTGTGTTCTTGGGGACATTCAATGTTGCAGAAATGTTTGGTTCCCTTCCCCAGATCTATGCCTCGACACAATCCTGTCTTGACACACTTCCTTCAACCTCGTAGCTTGGATTTTGCTCTGACATGCACTGTCAAATGTGGGACCTTATATAGACAGGTGGGTGCCATTCCAAATAATGTCCAATCATTTGAATTTACCACAGGTGGACTCCAATCAAGTTGAAGAAATATCTCAAGGAAATATCTCAAGGATGGTCAATGGAAACAGGATGTGCTCAAGCTCAATTTCGAGTCTTATAGCAAAGGGTCTGAATACTTATGTAATTAAGGTATTTCTGTATTATATATATATATTCTTATGGACTTCACCAGATAGATTTTGCTCTTAACTGTGATGATTATAAAACATAAACATATAAGTGTTCCGCTTTACTGTGCTGTTTCATTTAATTTAATTTGTTTATTTAGAGTAGACACACGTCTTCTACACCTGCTTTGCTTGCTGTTTGGGGTTTTAGGCTGGGTGTCTGTACAGCACTTTGTGACATTAGCAGATGTAAGAAGGGTTTCATAAATACATTTGATATGATGTCTATAATATTGTGCATACACGACGTGTCCATAAGGCTAGTGGAAGCTTTCCCTAAAGTACTGTACATTTCCTACATTTGAAAGGAAAGGCAGACAGACAGAGTAATGTTGAGTTGCAACTGTCAGTGAAAAGTAGAGAAGCCCAGCCAGTCATGTCGAAATATTTCAAAATGCAATCGCGGGAAAACATAGTTTGGAAAGCAAATGGCTATTGCTGTAAACAGACAGCAATGAAAAGACACAAAGCTGTCTGTTAGTTATCAAAATGCTCATCTTAATTGAGCCAAAACATCTGCCATACCCCCTGCGCATATTCACTCTTCATCATTTTTGGGGCATGTCCAATCAATTCAATTTACCACAGGTGGACTCCAATCAAGTTGTAGAAACATTTCAAGGATGCTCAATGGAAACAGGCTGCACCTGAGCTCAATTTCGAGTCTCATAGTAAAGGGTCTGAATTCTTATGTAAATAAGGTATTTCTTTTTAAAATATTGTTAATTTAATTTGAAATATTAATTTGAAAAAAATTCTAAAAACCTTTTTTCACTTCTTCATTATTGGTTATTGTGTGTAGATTGCTGAGGATTCTTATTTATTTAATCCATTTTAGAATAAGGCTGTAACAAAATGTGGAAAAAGTCAAGTGGTCTAAATCATTTCTGAAGCCACTGTAGTTGCCCAGGGCACAAGACTAACTTTTTTCATCACAGTCCCATAATCGCCCCGAAGTGCAATTTCAACCATCCCATATTAAAATGTTTATTTTTATGTTTTGATATGCCAACATGGGTCTACTCTAGGACCTAGATCATTCACAGTGATTTAAAATTATGTTAATAAGAGCACTACTGAAATAGATAAATGGGTCTGTCAACTGAGCCAGAAATTCACGTAAAAAATGTGCCTCTAAAATTAAATGTATTTATATAGCCCTTCGTACATCAGCTGATATCTCAAAGTGCTGTACAGAAACCCAGCCTAAAACCCCAAACAGCAAGCAATACAGGTGTAGAAGCACGGTGGCTAGGAAAAACTCCAGAGAAAGGCCAAAACCTAGGAAGAAACCTAGAGAGGAACCAGGCTATGTGGGGTGGCCAGTCCTCTTCTGACTGTGCCGGGTGGAGATTATAACAGAACATGGCCAAGATGTTCAAATGTTCATAAATGACTAGCATGGTCAAATAATAATAAGGCAGAACAGTTGAAAGTGGAGCAGCAGCACGGCCAGGTATACTGGGGACAGCAAGGAGTCATCATGTCAGGTAGTCCTGAGGCATGGTCCTAGGGCTCAGGTCCTCCGAGAGAGAGAAAGAGAGAAAGAGAGAATTAGAGAGAGCACGCTTAAATTCACACAGGACACCGAATAGGACAGGAGAAGTACTCCAGATATAACAAACTGACCCTAGCCCCCCCGACACATAAACTACTGCAGCATAAATACTGGAGGCTGGAGGGGTCAGGAGACACTGTGGCCCCATCCAACGACACCCCCGGACAGGGCCAAACAGGAAGGATATAACCCCACCCACTTTGCCAAAGCACAGCCCCCACACCACTAGAGGGATATCTTCAACCACCAACTTACCATCCTGAGACAAGGCTGAGTATAGCCCACAAAGATCTCCGCCATGGCACAACCCAAGGGGGGGGGGGGCGCCTACCCAGACAGGATGACCACATCAGTGAATCAACCCACTCAGGTGATGCACCCCCTCCAGGGACGGTATGAGAGAGCCCCAGTAAGCCAGTGACTCAGCCCCTGTAATAGGGTAACATTAGAATACTATTCAAATATATTTTTCATAAATGTACAGGTAACAAAACAAAATAAAAGAAACTGGCTCTCATGAGGTCCGCCACAGGAAAGGAGTCTTCCTTTCCTCTGGTGGTTACCTCTGCTGCAGAGGATAAATTCATTAGATTACCAGCCTCAGAAATTGCAGCCCAAATAAATGCTTCACAGACTTCAAGACACATGTCAACATCAACTGTTCAGAGGAGACTGCAAGAATCTGGACTTCATGGTCGAATTGCTGCAAAGAAATCAATACTAAATTACAACAATAATAAGAAGAGACTTGTTTGGGCCAAGAAACACGAGCAATGGACATTAGACCGGTAGAAATCTGTCCTTAGGTCTGAGGACAAATTTCTACCGGTCTAATGTCCATTGCTTGTGTTTCTTGGCCCAAGCAAGTCCAAATTTGAGATTTTTGGTTCCAACCGCTGTGTCTTTGTGAGACACAGAGTAGGTGAATGGATTATCTCGGCATGTGTGGTCCCCACAGTGAAGCATGGAGGTGGAGGTGTGATGGTGTGGGGGTGCTTTGCTGGTGACACTGTCAGTGAAATGGTAAAACATTTAAAAAGTTATCATTTGTGGATAAAACTACACTAAATATAATCACATCACCAATTTCTTTTATTCAAACACACTATTTTGCAAAGAAGGTCTACAGTAGCCTCAACAGCACTCTGTAGGGTAGCACCATGCTGTAGCCGGAGGACAGCTAGCTTCCATCCACCTCTGGGTACATTGACTTCAATACAAAATCTAGGAGGCTCATGGTTCTTTGGACACTGTGTTAACAAACCTCCAAACAATCTTCAATTCCATACAACACTCCTTCCGTGGCCTCCAACTGCTCTTAACTAAATGCATGCTTTTCAACCGTTCGCTGCCCACACCCGCCCGCCTGACTAGCATCACTACTCTGGACAGTTCTGACATAGAATATGTGGACAACTACAAATACCTAGGTGTCTGGCTAGACTGTAAACTCTCCTTCCAGATTCATATTAAAAATCTCCAATCCAAAATTAAATCTAGAATTGGCTTTCTATTCCGCAACAAAGCCTCCTTCACTCAGCCGCCAATCATACCCTCGTAAAACTGACTATCCTACCGATCCTCGACTTCGGCAATGTCCTTTACAAAATAGCCTCCAACACTCTACTCAGCAAACTGGATGCAGTCTATCACAGTGCAATCCGTTTTGTCACCAAAGCCCCATATACCACCCACCACTGCGACCTGTATGCTCTAATCGGCTGACCCTCGCTACATATTCGTTGCCAAACCCACCCATAAAGCTCTGCCTTATCTCAGCTCACTGGTAACGATAACACCCACCCATAACACGCGCTTCAGCAGGTATATCTCAATGGTCATCCCCAAAGCCAACACCTCCTTTGGCCGCCTTTCCTTCCAGTTCTCTGCTGCCAATGACTGGAACGAATTGCAAATATTTCTGAAGCTGGAGACTTATATTTCCCTCAATAACTTTAAACATCAGCTATCCGAGCAGCTAACCGATTGCTGCAGTTGTACATAGCCCATCTGTAAATAGCTCATCCAATCTACCTATCTCATCCCCCAAATAGTTTTTATTTACTTTTCTGCTCTTTTGCATACCAGTATTTTTACTTGCACATCTATCACACCAGTGTTAATTTGCTAAATTGTAATTACTTGCTACTGTGGACTATTTATTGCCTTACTTCCTCACGCCATTTGCACACACTGTATATAGACTTTCTCTGTTTCTATTGTGTTATTGACTGTACACTTGTTTATTCCATGTGTAACTTTGTGTTGTTGTTTGTGTCGCACTGCTTTGCTTTATCTTGGCCAGGTCGCAGTTGTAAATGAGAACTTGTTCTCAACTGGCCTACCTGGTTAAATAAAGGTGAAAAAATGGTTCTCACCCCCTTCCATAGATTTACACAGTCATTATAACAACTTCTGGAGGACGTCCTCCAACCTATCAGAGCTCTTGCAGCATGAACTGACATATTGTCCACCCAATCAAAGGATCAGAATATTAATCTAGTACTGAAAGCATAAACTACAGGTAGCTAGCACTGCAGTGAATAAAATGTGGTGAGTAGTTGACTCAAAGAGAGAGAAAGACAGTAGTTAAATTAAATTAGTTGAACAGTTTTGAACAAAATCATTTCTTCCAAAATGAAGGAGAAGCAAGAGAGAAATAGAGAGATATTCTCATTTTTTCCTGCTTTCAGTTTCACTTAATTAGATAGAAAATGCAGATAGCTAGTTTAGCCTACTTAAACACCCTGCTCAAACAGCGGGATGTTTTGTTAGCTAGCTGGCTATGACTTTCAAACACAACATTGGAACCCTTCCAAGTCAAGATAAGATTTTGCTTTGACTAATTTATTTCCACATTACTGGATGATCGTAGCTGGTTCACTAACGCGTTAGTTCTATTATCTATGATGACTATGACGTTACTTTAGCTAATATGGTGACAATGATGTAGGCTGTGTGTAGCGGTTTCGACTGGAAAGATTTTTTCTTCTGGTCACATACAGCTGATGTGTTGTGCATTGAAGTCCACAAACAAAGGGACAAGGTGAAAGGAGGGGAGATGCGAGAAAGAATACAACGTGGCTGCTATGAAAGTGAACTGTGTTTACGCGTGATCAGGGGTGTATTCATTCCACCAATTCTGTAGAAAAACGGAAGCAAAAAGAACAAAACAGGGACAAACATACATGAATTTGTCCAAACTCCCGTTCGCAACTGTTGGACTAATGATTACACCCTATCACCTAAAATTTGTCTCTCGACCTGTGTGCACTTTCTTTGTAAACTGTCATCCATAAGCTAGGTTGTAGCAACCTCATGATGGGAATAGGGAAAATTCAAGTATCATGTAGTAGCCTAAACCCATCACTGTCACATTGAACTGGGTGAATAAAATATGAATGCCATCAAATATGATGTAATAGAAATAAGGCCATGCTCATGAACAAAAAAATGGTCCTCCCTCATCTTAAATGGCACTGACTGCCACTGCCTAATAGTGGTAAGCCTGGGGAAGTTCATAGCAGAAAAATAGCTAAATAGGGGTTGAGACCCGATGTAAATCAGTGATGCCTCGCTAATTAGATGCCTTGCTTGGGTTTAGCACCAATAGTGCTCACTAGATTAGTGTCGTAGGCAGTGGCGAAACGTCATTCAGGACAGGTGGGGCAGTGCCACCTTTCTAGCAAAAAATAAATACATAAAACAAATTTGGTGGGGGATGAATGTTTTGCATGTTATTTTGGCATTAATACGTGTACCATATCAGTTTGCAAACGATCATAATAATTGAGTTAATAAAGCTGCATACACACTTTTTTGCTTTCTTGAGTAAGACAGCTCCAAAATGCATGTGTTTCAGCCTAGCTCAGTTCTTTCTGTTGTGTTGGGCAGCCAGCAGAAAATACAGAGTGTAGGGGTTGGTAATGTTCTCTAGTTGCGCCGTGATTGGCTCAGTGTTCTGTTACTCAGGGGGACACTACGTCACCGCCAAATCTAAGGGTAGAGCTCGAAAATGCAAGCCCCTTGGGTGCTGCCATGGAGTTATATTAGAAATGCCCATCCAAGAAGGCTCAAGGTCATTGGCCACAGATAAAATAACGTCAAATCACATTATATCTACAGCAGCTTTAATTGGACTGATCATGTCAACATCATACTTTCAAAATCTTAGCTAGCTGGCAGTCATCACCATGAATCAAGTCGACAATCTACTGGCAAATCCTTTTTAATCCTTGTCATATGTGACCCGTTAAAGGAAACTAGGCATATGTCGTGGATCACTACTTCACAGGAGAACCAATTCAACGTAAACTTTTTTAAATCAAAATGTGTTTTTGGCAGTCATGCCTTCTCGAACATGTGACCTTTCATGCGCCTTAATAACAAACTTGTATGCCATCTGTAAATACAAATAAAATTGTCAAATTACGAGCCTAGTTGGTTTAGCCACAGAAAAATCTAGCAACCTTCCCACTAGCCATGATTGGCTGAGTTAATACGTGGGCTGGACATGCCGAGAGATGAGTTTGGATTGGTCTGCCATATAGCACGCTTCTGTCTATTTGAGCTGGTCTAGGTAATCTTTTATAACGCAGCATTTAAACAAATGTATTGGGTAATAAAACTGCATAAGCCTAATGTCAAGTTAAAGTGTACTGTTAGCTGGCTGGCTTGCTAGCTAACGTTACGTGTATGCTCTGCACTTCCTAGACGACCGAGTTTTGAAATCAGTGGAATTTGAGTATGATAGCTAAGGAGATGGAGAAAACACCTGTCTCCGGATGACATCTTGAAACTAAGGGCAATCATGGCATCCGGCAGGAGACGAGTCCATCCATGATGTATACGAGTAAAATGGTCTAGCTAGCTACATTTCCAAATATAACACATTATAAGTGTTAGCCAGACCTTCCAATTGATATGTTCTCAAACAGTTCCTTGGCTAACAGCAGCTTATCTTTTTCGGCTTTCGACGCCAACTCCCTGGTTCTCTTCATCTGTGCCTTGAACTCCCCAGCTTCCTGCCCGTGCCTCGGCTGGGCACTGGGGTATTGGTGCACTGTCCATCTCTGCTGGTGGGCATAGTTGAGGGCTAAACTGGAGAGAATCTTCACAAGGCTCTGATGGTCTATTTTGGAGAGCGTCTGCCGCAATGTCTGCATTTTACTCACTTATGGCATCGAAATCCAACATTTTCAAACCCCTCGGTATAGTTAGGATTTGCATCGTTGCTGAGGTCAGCGATCAATCTTTCCGTGGGTGAAGGTCCACTGATTAGATGGGGAATAGGTGGAAACCCATCTGATGGCTTGCTCATTGTTATGATTATCAGTTATTTCAATTGATTTTAAAGTTTGGGTTTTGAGTTGGAAGCTGCAAACACGATTTAACTCAGTTTGTAAATGTCAATGAATCATCAAGACTGGGCCAGTAATGTGAAAGTTGGTTTTTAATGAACTTGTCGAAGCAGACTTAATTGATTAATCAATTTTAATGATACATCGAACCTGTATAGGCTATTTTGGAATCAAACTTTAATTAACCTGAAAGAGTTGCTGTATCTAAGTTAACATGGAAAAGTTTAACAATGTCTCATTGGTTGGAACACATCCGTCTGTGTATTATCCCAATAAACGGCCTGAAAAGGTAGTATGGCAATTTCATTTATGTATTAAAGTGAACGAGACAATGGTATCCAATCATTTGAGCCTGGTTAGTTACCATCCAGTGCAACCTGAGTTATTTAAGAACAATTACTGGAGATTCTTCACCACCAGAAGTCACTGATGACACAAGCTAAAAATCGACACGGTGCAAGTAAAGATGGAATTTCACAATGCTAATGTCTTCCTAAACACCTCTGAGCTGGTAAAAACAGATTTGATCAATTAATCAACTTGAATGATTAGTCAACCCTGTATAGGCTAAAAGGAATGAACTTTAATTAACCTGAAATCGTTGCTTGATATAGGTTAAGATATCTGTGTATTATCCCAATAAACGACCTTGAAAAGGTCGTATGTCAATTTAACTTATGTATTAAATTGAATGAGACAATGATATTCAATTAGTTGAGATTTGTTGGACATCATACAGTGTAACCTGAATTATTTAACAACAATTACTGGCGATTCTTCACCAGAGGTTACTGATAGCGCAAGCTGAAATCTCATGGGATTCCCGCCAGGCGCAGGAATTCACTTTGAACAAAGGGGAAAACAAAAATGTCTGCTCCCCTTTGTTAGACATTTACATTTACATTTAAGTCATTTAGCAGACGCTCTTATCCAGAGCGACTTACAAATTGGTGCATTCACCTTATGACATCCAGTAGAACAGTCACTTTACAATAGTGCATCTAAATCTTAAAGGGGGGGTGAGAAGGATTACTTATCCTATCCTAGGTATTCCTTAAAGAGGTGGGGTTTCGGGTGTCTCCGGAAGGTGGTGATTGACTCCGCTGTCCTGGCGTCGTGAGGGAGTTTGTTCCACTATTGGGGGGCCAGAGCAGCGAACAGTTTTGACTGGGCTGAGCGGGAACTGTACTTCCTCAGTGGTAGGGAGGTGAGCAGGCCAGAGGTGGATGAACGCAGTGCCCTTGTTTGGGTGTAGGGCCTGATCAGAGCCTGGAGGTACTGAGGTGCCGTTCCCCTCACAGCTCCGTAGGCAAGCACCATGGTCTTGTAGCAGATGCGAGCTTCAACTGGAAGCCAGTGGAGAGAGCGGAGGAGCGGGGTGACGTGAGAGAACTTGGGAAGGTTGAACACCAGACAGGCTGCGGCGTTCTGGATGAGTTGTAGGGGTTTAATGGCACAGGCAGGGAGCCCAGCCAACAGCGAGTTGCAGTAATCCAGACGGGAGATGACAAGTGCCTGGATTAGGACCTGCGCCGCTTCCTGTGTGAGGCAGGGTCATACTCTGCGGATGTTGTAGAGCATGAACCTACAGGAACGGGCCACCGCCTTGATGTTAGTTGAGAACGACAGGGTGTTGTCCAGGATCACGCCAAGGTTCTTAGCGCTCTGGGAGGAGGACACAATGGAGTTGTCAACCGTGATGGCGAGATCATGGAACGGGCAGTCCTTCCCGGGAGGAAGAGCAGCTCCGTCTTGCCGAGGTTCAGCTTGAGGTGGTGATCCGTCATCGACACTGATATGTCTGCCAGACATGCAGAGATGCGATTCGCCACCTGGTCATCAGAAGGGGGAAAGGAGAAGATTAATTGTGTGTCGTCTGCATAGCAATGATAGGAGAGACCATGTGAGGTTATGACAGAGCCAAGTGACTTGGTGTATAGCGAGAATAGGAGAGGGCCTAGAACAGAGCCCTGGGGGACACCAGTGGTGAGAGCGCGTGGTGAGGAGACAGATTCTCGCCACGCCACCTGGTAGGAGCGACCTGTCAGGTAGGACGCAATCCAAGTGTGGGCCGCGCCGGAGATGCCCAACTCGGAGAGGGTGGAGAGGAGGATCTGATGGTTCACAGTATCGAAGGCAGCCGATAGGTCTAGAAGGATGAGAGCAGAGGAGAGAGAGTTAGCTTTAGCAGTGCGGAGCGCCGCCGTGATACAGAGAAGAGCAGTCTCAGTTGAATGACTAGTCTTGAAACCTGACTGATTTGGATCAAGAAGGTCATTCTGAGAGAGATAGCGGGAGAGCTGGCCAAGGACGGCAGGTTCAAGAGTTTTGGAGGGAAAAGAAAGAAGGGATACTGGTCTGTAGTTGTTGACATCGGAGGGATCGAGTGTAGGTTTTTTCAGAAGGGGTGCAACTCTCGCTCTCTTGAAGACGGAAGGGACGTAGCCAGCGGTCAGGGATGAGTTGATGAGCGAGGTGAGGTAAGGGAGAAGGTCTCCGGAAATGGTCTGGAGAAGAGAGGAGGGGATAGGGTCAAGCGGGCAGGTTGTTGGGCGGCCGGCCGTCACAAGATGCGAGATTTTCAGTTCCAGTGAAGGGAAATCTCAACCCTACAGCATACAATTACATTCTAGATGATTATGTGTTTCCAACTTTGCGGCAACAGTTTGGGGAAAACCCTTTCCTGTTTCAGCATGACAATGCCCCTGTGCACAAAGCAAGGTCCATACAGAAACGTTTTGTTGAGATCGGTGTAGAAGAACATGGCCTGCACAGAGCCCTGACCTCAACCCCATCGAACACCTTCGGAATTAATTGGAACGCCGACTGTGAGCCAGGCCTAATCACCCAACATCAGTGTCAGACCTCACTAATGCTCTTGTGGCTGAATGGAAGCATGTCCCCATAAGCAATGTTCCAACATCTAGTGCTGTGGTTCTTAACCTTGTTGGAGGTACTGAACCCCAACAGTTCCATATTCATATTCATTCATTCACCGAACCCTTCTTAATTGAAAAAAAAAATCAAATTCAAAACATAGGTATATATTTGACTGGTGCACAAAATGAACCGTGCATCAACATCACTGTGTTCAAAGAACAAAATCATCAAAACATTTTCACACAGATGATCATTTTCACACAAAAACAAAAACATAATAATGAATATTTACTGCAAATCAGTGTGACTTCTGCTGTTGCCTTTCAGAGACCAGTTCAGAAATGCGCGGCTTCACCTTGGCAAGTGCCACTCTCATGTCATTTTTGCAACAAAGCCTGTTCCTTTTCTTCGTTTTTATGTCCAGCGATCCTCGAAAATTAGATTGCTCGCAAAGATATGCTCACAAAGTGATAAATTCATGAACTTCTTTGAGGAAACGATTATGATTATTAGAAAGCAAATTACGGACTCCTCTTTAAACCTTTGTATTCCTCCAAACCTCAGTTGTCCTGAGTCTGCACAACTCTGCCAGGACCTAGGATCAAGAGAGACGCTCAAGTGTTTCAGTACTATATCTCTTGACACAATGATGAAAATAATCATGGCCTCTAAACCTTCAAGCTGCATACTGGACCCTATTCCAACTAAACTACTGAAAGAGCTGCTTCCTGTACTTGGCCCTCCTATGTTGAACATAATAAACGGCTCTCTATCCACCGGATGTGTACCAAACTCACTAAAAGTGGCAGTAATAAAGCCTCTCTTGAAAAAGCCAAACCTTGACCCAGAAAATATAAAAAACTATCGGCCAATATCGAATCTTCCATTCCTCTCAAATATTTTAGAGAAGGCTGTTGCGCAGCAACTCACTGCCTTCCTGAAGACAAACAATGTATACGAAATGCTTCAGTCTGGTTTTAGACCCCATCATAGCACTGAGACGGCACTTGTGAAGGTGGTAAATGACATTTTAATGGCATCGGACCGAGGCTCTGCATCTGTCCTTGTGCTCCTAGACCTTAGTGCTGCTTTTGATACCATCGATCACCACATTCTTTTGGAGAGATTGGAAACCCAAATTGGTCTATACGGACAAGTTCTGGCCTGGTTTAGATCTTATCTGTCGGAAAGATATCAGTTTGTCTCTGTGAATGGTTTGTCCTTTGACAAATCAACTGTAAATTTCGGTGTTCCTCAAGGTTCCGTTTTAGGACCACTATTGTCTTCACTATATATTTTACCTCTTGGGGATGTTATTCGAAAACATAATGTTAACTTTCACTGCTATGCGGATGACACACACCTGTACATTTCAATGAAACATGTTGAAGCCCCAAAATTGCCCTCGCTAGAAGCATGTGTTTCAGACATAAGGAAGTGGATGGCTGCAAACTTTCTACTATTAAACTCGGACAAAACAGATATGCTTGTTCTAGGTCCCAAGAAACAAAGAGATCTTCTGTTGAATCTGACAATTAATCTTAATGGTTGTAAAGTCGTCTCAAATAAAACTGTGAAGGACCTCGGCGTTACTCTGGACCCTGATCTCTCTTTTGAAGAACATATCAAGACCATTTCAAGGACAGCTTTTTTCCATCTACGTAACATTGCAGAAATCAGAAACTTTCTGTCCAAAAATGATGCAGAGAAATGTATCCATGCTTTTGTCATTTCTAGGTTGGACTACTGCAATGCTCTACTTTCCGGCTACCCGGATAAAGCACTGAATATACTTCAGTTAGTGCTAAATACGGCTGCTAGAATCCTGACTAGAACCAAAAAAATTGATCATATTACTCCAGTGCTAGCCTCTCTGCACTGGCTTCCTGTCAAAGCAAGGGCTGCTTTCAAGGTTTTACTGCTAACCTACAAAGCATTACATGGGCTTGCTCCTACCTATCTCTCTGATTTGGTCCTGCCGTACATACCTACACGTACGCTACGGTCACAAGACGCAGGCCTCCTAATTGTCCCTAGAATTTCTAAGCAAACAGCTGGAGGCAGGGCTTTCTCCTATAGAGCTCCATTTTTATGGAACGGTCTGCCTACCCATGTCAGAGACGCATACTAGGTCTCAACCTTTAAGTCTTTACTGAAGACTCATCTCTTCAGTGGGTCATATGATTGAGTGTAGTCTGGAGGAGTGTGAAGGTGAACGGAAAGGCTATGGAGCAACGAACCACCCTTGCTGTCTCTGCCCGGCCGGTTCCCCTCTGTACACTGGGATTCTGTGCCTCTAACCCTATTACAGGGGCTGAGTCACTGGCTTACTGGGGCTCTCTCATGCCGTCCCTGGAGGGGGTGCGTCACCTGAGTGGGTTGATTCATTGTTGTGGTCCTCCTGTCTGGGTTGTGCCGTGGTTGTGCCGTGGCGGAGATCATTGTGGGCTATACTCAGCCTTGTCTCAGGATGGTACGTTGGTGGTTGAAGATATCCCTCTAGTGGTGTGGGGGCTGTGCTTTGGCAAAGTGAGTGGGGTTATATCCTTCCTGTTTGGCCCTGTCCGGGGGTGTCCTCGGATGGGGCCACAGTGTCTCCTGACCCCTCCTGTCTCAGCCTCCAGTATTTATGCTGCAGTAGTTTATGTGTCGGGGGGCTAGGGTCAGTTTGTTATATCTGGAGTACTTCTCCTGTCCTATTCGGTGTCCTGTGTGAATCTAAGTGTGTGTTCTCTAAATCTCTCCTTATCTCTTTCTTTCTCTCTCTCGGAGGACCTGAGCCCTAGGACCATGCCCCAGGACTACCTGACATGATGACTCCTTGCTGTCCCCAGTCCACCTGGCCATGCTGCTGCTCCAGTTTCAACTGACCTGAGACCTAGGACCATGTCCCAGGACTACCTGACATGATGACTCCTTGCTGTCCCCAGTCCACCTGGCCATGCTGCTGCTCCAGTTTCAACTGTTCTGCCTTATTATTATTCGACCATGCTGGTCATTTATGAACATTTGAACATCTTGGCCATGTTCTGTTATAATCTCCACCCGGCACAGCCAGAAGAGGACTGGCCACCCCACATATGCTCTCTCTAATTCTCTCTTTCTTTCACTCTCTCGGAGGACCTGAGCCCTAGGACCGTGCCCGATGACTCCTTGCTGTCCCCAGTCCACCTGACTGTGCTGCTGCTCCAGTTTCAACTGTTCTGCCTTATTATTATTCGACCATGCTGGTCATTTATGAACATTTGAACATCTTGGCCATGTTCTGTTATAATCTCCACCCGGCACAGCCAGAAGAGGACTGGCCACCCCACATAGCCTGGTTCCTCTCTAGGTTTCTTCCCAGGTTTTGGCCTTTCTAGGGAGTTTTTCCTAGCCACCGTGCTTCTACACCTGCATTGCTTGCTGTTTGGGGTTTTAGGCTGGGTTTCTGTACAGCACTTTGAGATATCAGCTGATGTACGAAGGGCTATATAAATACATTTGATTTGATTTGATATGTTGTAACAAACGGTATGAAAATCTCCAGAGCTTTCTTAGCGATAACAGGGTACGTTACCATTTGTTGACACCAAAATGTTGAAAGCGTTGTTGTTCTGAAGAGTTGCTGTTGAACCTGGCTCTGCTGAATTTCAATGATTTCATCGAGGTATTCATCATTGACATCTGTTGTCTCAACACTAAACGTGAACGGCTGTCTCACCCATGCTGGATATGACTCTCTTGTAGGGAAGTATCCGTCGAGAGACTTTGCAAGCTCATCTAAGTGCGTGGCAATTGCTTGCTTTAGTTCAGCAGGTACAGAAATGTCTCCGATTCCAGATACATCTTTGATCTTACTTACACAGTCGTCCAGCAGGGGAAAGTTTGTGAAGTTATTGTTCTCTGTTCGTCGTTTCCATAACGGTAGCTTTTTTTGAAAAGCCTTCAGGTTTTCCTCCGCTTCGATGATGTTGACTCCACCGCCCTGCATCTTTTGATTGAGATGATTGAGAGCTGCGAAGATATCGGCCATGTTCGCTAAAATGAGAATGAATTCCGAATTTTTGAAGCAATCTGCATGACAATGTTGGTGCTCTTGCAAACACAGGGTTAATTCCACACGCACGGCAAAAACACGATTCAGCACCTGTCCCCGGGATAACCACCTAACATTAGAATGGTACAGAAGTACCTCGAATTCAGAGCCCATTTCTTTACACAGCTCACTGAAGATGTGATGCCGCAGAGCACTAGTTCGCACATAGTTCACGCATTCCACTACAATTTTTAATACTTCTGCCAGTTTAGGAGGCAAGGTTTTTGTTGCCAACGCATGCCTGTGCAGAATACAATGCGTAACAATGATGTGTGGTGCATCGGCTTTCACTAGCGCACCAAAACCAGACTTTCTTCCCAGCATGACTGGAGCTCCGTCCCAACAAACTGCAGAAACCATATCCCACGAAAGATTGTTGTCTTTGAAGAAGTCATCCACAAGTTTCTTCACATCGGCTGCCTTAGTTGTTGTTGTAAGAGGCTTACAAAATAAAAATTCTTCCTTTATCACGTCGTCTTTCACATAGCGCACGAATATAGCAAGCTGGCTTAGATTGGAAACGTCTGTGGTCTCATCGAGTTGAAGGCTGAATTTTGCCGGGCTTGAAATCAGATCTGCAACTACTTGAGCCAAGATGTATTTGCTCATGTCCTCTATTCTGTCGCTGATGGTGTCATTTGAAAGAGGAATTTGGGATAATTTAACTTCAGCCTCTTTTCCCAGCATGATATTTGCCATCTTCAACACAGCTGGTTTTATGAGTGTTTCACCAATGGTGTGTGGTTTGCCCTGCTTAGCGATCAGGTAAGCAACTTCGTACGATGCTGTGAGGATCGGTTTGTTGATGGGTACAAAGCCGAGAACAGGGAGAGTAGCCTTTTCATCGAATCTGGCTCTCTTCACCTTGAATTCAGCGAGCGTTGTGTTCTTGTATTTTCCATCTCCATGCAGCTTAAGGAAGTGTTCTCTTAGTTTTGCCGGTGCTAGACTAGAATTGCTCAACTTGGCATTGCAAATCATGCAGTTAGGACACTGACTCCCATCACGTTCGGTTATACATGTAAATCCATATTGTACATATTCGTCCGACCACTTTCTTTTTTTGCTCAACATAGTAAGTATGAAGGGATTAAAATATTAAGAAAGAAATCACAAGACGTACCATCACCACAGTCACAAACTGAGCGCACCAAATTCCCTGCAGCACAGATAGGCCAAGCTATGTAGCATGATCACCTGCAGCCAAAGATGGCAGAGTAGCCGTCTTTGTATCAAAGATAATTGTGTAGTCTAGAGCGATTTTCTAGGTTAGCTAGCCAGCTATTGTCGTTCTTTTAACGCAACGTAACGTAAACAACACTACTAGCTAGCCAGCTAGCCCCCGAATAGCAGCACTGTAGAAACTATTACACTCAACGGAACGACTTGATTAGTGTAGTGTCAACAACGCACCCACTGCCAGCTAGCCTACTTCAGCAGTACTGTATCATTTTAATCATCTTAGTCAATAAGATTCTTGTTACGTAGCTTAACTTTCTGAACATTCGAGACGTGTAGTCCACTTGTCATTCCAATCTCCTTTGCATTAGCGTAGCCTCTTCTGTAGCCTGTTAACTATGTGTCTGTTATTCCCTGTTCTCTCCTCTCTGCACAGACCATACAAACGCTCCACACCGCGTGGCCGCGGCCACCCTAATCTGGTGGTCCCAGCGCGCACGACCCACGTGGAGTTCCAGGTCTCCGGTAGCCTCTGGAATTGCCGATCTGCGGTCAACAAGGCAGAGTTCATCTCAGCCTATGCCTCCCTCCAGTCCTTCGACTTCTTTGCACTAACGGAAACATGGATCACCACAGACAACACTGCTACTCCTACTGCTCTCTCTTCGTCCGCCCACGTGTTCTCGCACACCCCGAGAGCTTCTGGTCAGCGGGGTGTTGGCAACGGGATCCTCATCTCTCCCAAGTGGTCATTCTCTCTTTCTCCCCTTACCCATCTGTCTATCGCCTCCTTTGAATTCCATGCTGTCAGAGTTACCAGCCCTTTCAAGCTTAACATCCTTATCATTTATCGCCCTCCAGGTTCCCTCAGAGAGTTCATCAATGAGCTTGATGCCTTGATAAGCTCCTTTCCTGAGGACGGCTCACCTCTCACAGTTCTGGGCGACTTTAACCTCCCCACGTCTACCTTTGACTCATTCCTCTCTGCCTCCTTCTTTCCACTCCTCTCCTCTTTTGACCTCACCCTCTCACCTTCCCCCCTACTCACAAGGCAGGCAATACGCTCGACCTCATCTTTACTAGATGCTGTTCTTCCACTGTTCTTCCACTAACCTCATTGCAACTCATCACTAACCTCCAAGTCTCCGACCACTACCTTGTATCCTTTTCCCTCTCGTTCTCATCCAACACCTCCCACACTGCCCCTACTCGGATGGTATCGCGCCGTCCCAACCTTCGCTCTCTCTCCCCCGCTACTCTCTCCTCTTCCATCCTATCATCTCTTCCCTCCGCTCAAACCTTCTCCAACCTATCTCCTGATTCTGCCTCCTCAACCCTCCTCTCCTCCCTCTCTGCATCCTTTGACTCTCTATGTCCCCTATCCTCCAGGTCGGCTCGGTCCTCCCCTCCCGCTCCGTGGCTCGATGACTCATTGCGAGCTCACAGAACGGGGCTCCGGGCAGCCGAGCGGAAATGGAGGAAAACTCGCCTCCCTGCGGACCTGGCATCCTTTCACTCCCTCCTCTCTACATTTTCCTCCTCTGTCTCTGCTGCTAAAGCCACTTTCTACCACGCTAAATTCCAAGCATCTGCCTCTAACCCTAGGAAGCTCTTTGCCACCTTCTCCTCCCTCCTGAATCCTCCTCCCCCTCCCCTCCTCCTCCCTCTCTGCAGACGACTTCGTCAACCATTTTGAAAAGAAGGTCGACGACATCCGATCCTCGTTTGCTAAGTCAAACGACACCGCTGGTTCTGCTCACACTGCCCTACCCTGTGCTCTGACCTCTTTCTCCCCTCTCTCTCCAGATGAAATCTCGCGTCTTGTGACGGCCGGCCGCCCAACAACCTGCCCGCTTGACCCTATCCCCTCCCCTCTTCTCCAGACCATTTCCGGAGACCTTCTCCCTTACCTCACCTCGCTCATCAACTCATCACTGACCGCTGGCTACGTCCCTTCCGTCTTCAAGAGAGCGAGAGTTGCACCCCTTCTGAAAAAACCTACACTCGATCCCTCCGATGTCAACAACTACAGACCAGTATCCCTTCTTTCTTTTCCCTCCAAAACTCTTGAACGTGCCGTCCTTGGCCAGCTCTCCCGCTATCTCTCTCTGAATGACCTTCTTGATCCAAATCAGTCAGGTTTCAAGACTAGTCATTCAACTGAGACTGCTCTCCTCTGTATCACGGAGGCGCTCCGCACTGCTAAAGCTAACTCTCTCTCCTCTGCTCTCATCCTTCTAGATCTATCGGCTGCCTTCGATACTGTGAACCATCAGATCCTCCTCTCCACCCTCTCCGAGTTGGGCATCTCCGGCGCGGCCCACGCTTGGATTGCGTCCTACCTGACAGGTCGCTCCTACCAGGTGGCGTGGCGAGAATCTGTGTCCTCACCACGCGCTCTCACCACTGGTGTCCCCCAGGGCTCTGTTCTAGGCCCTCTCCTATTCTCGCTATACACCAAGTCACTTGGCTCTGTCATAACCTCACATGGTCTCTCCTATCATTGCTATGCAGACGACACACAACTAATCTTCTCCTTTCCCCCTTCTGATGACCAGGTGGCGAATCGCATCTCTGCATGTCTGGCAGACATATCAGTGTGGATGACGGATCACCACCTCAAACTGAACCTCGGCAAGACGGAGCTGCTCTTCCTCCCGGGGAAGGACTGCCCGTTCCATGATCTCGCCATCACGGTTGACAACTCCATTGTGTCCTCCTCCCAGAGCGCCAAGAACCTTGGTGTGATCCCCTGGACAACACCCTGTCGTTCTCAACCAACATCAAGGCGGTGGCCCGTTCCTGTAGGTTCATGCTCTACAACATCCGCAGAGTACGACCCTGCCTCACACAGGAAGCGGCGCAGGTCCTAATCCAGGCACTTGTCATCTCCCGTCTGGATTACTGCAACTCGCTGTTGGCTGGGCTCCCTGCCTGTGCCATTAAACCCCTTCAACTCATCCAGAACGCCGCAGCCCGTCTGGTGTTCAACCTTCCCAAGTTCTCTCACGTCACCCCGCTCCTCCGTTCTCTCCACTGGCTTCCAGTTGAAGCTCGCATCCGCTACAAGACCATGGTGCTTGCCTACGGAGCTGTGAGGGGAACGGCACCTCAGTACCTCCAGGCTCTGATCAGGCCCTACACCCAAACAAGGGCACTGCGTTCATCCACCTCTGGCCTGCTCGCCTCCCTACCACTGAGGAAGTACAGCTCCCGCTCAGCCCAGTCAAAACTGTTCGCTGCTCTGGCCCCCCAATGGTGGAACAAACTCCCTGACGACGCCAGGACAGCGGAGTCAATCACCACCTTCCGGAGACACCTGAAACCCCACCTCTTTAAGGAATACCTAGGATAGGATAAGTATCCCCCCCCCTTTAAGATTTAGATGCACTATTGTAAAGTGACTGTTCCACTGGATGTCATAAGGTGAATGCACCAATTTGTAAGTCGCTCTGGATAAGAGCGTCTGCTAAATGACTTAAATGTAAATGTAAATGTAATGGCCAAGCGGAGCGTGTCATCACGAATCATATGAATCGGATGTTTGTCTTGACCTCGGTCGAACCCAGGTTAAGTACCACTGATCTAGTGGAAAGCTTTCCCAGAAGAGTGGAGGCTGTTATAGCAGCAAAGGGGGGACCAACTCCATATTAATGCCTGTGATTTTGGAATGAGCTGTTTGACGAGCAGCTGTCCACATACTTTTAGTCATGCAGTGTACATACTGTACATACTGCAAATACATGTTAATGTCCCAGATGACACGGCAGTAACATAAAGCATGGTCCTAAAAATGACCCAATTCGCATTTTAAGGTGATTCAAGCAGTCAAAATGACCCAAAACACGTTTGAGTCAACTTGCTTATCCAACAATAACACAGTATCTTCCAAACATTTAATGTGTTTTGAGAGCCTTATTTCTTAGCGAGGGGAATCAGATAGAGAGAACATTCCCCTCTCAGAACAGCTGTGTGATGATTTTGGCAGGAGGAATCCAACCTATGTTGAGACGAGATAACAACATTAAGATAAGAACAGAATAATTATCCAGTGTCTGACAAAATATTCTCAAATAATATTCTTACAAATATTCTTACGGATAACAAAATGGCCGCACACTACTAGGAATAAAGCGTGCACAGACAGTTCTGACGTTGCAGTTATTTTTAGAGCATTGAAATGTAATATATGTCAATCAAGAAACGTTCATCTTTTGCGTAAATGTTAATGTCTCGAAGAAGGAGACAGTTGGGAGTATTTGGAAAGTTCATTTGTCAGTGTTTTTATCCAAATGATGTCTGTGTCCTTTAGTGTGACTCACGTTTTTCTGAAACCAAATTCAGTAGAAAAACAGTTCCTCTTTCTCCTGCTCTGCTGCTTCATTTAAACACTGTGATGTTAATGACTTCAATAACAGTATGCGTACTCTGAGTACTAAGATGAACATCAAATTTAAGAACATTTTGTAGATTGTTCCACAAATAAGGTGCAAGAACACTAAAAGCTGATTTACCTTTCTCAGTAGAGACCAAAGGAATTTCCAGAGTTAGCCATCCCTGAGACCGGGTGTGATAACTTGTATGCCTAAAGTTTAGCGATGACGTAGGTACAGTGGGACTTTTAGTAAAAGGGGTTTATTTTTTTACCTTTATTTAACTAGGCAAGTCAGGTAAGAACAAATTCTTATTTACAATGACGGCCTCGGAACAGTGGGTTAACTGCCTTGTTCAGGGGCAGAAAAACAGATTTTAACACATCAGCTCGTGGATTCGATCCAGCAACCTTTCAGTTACTAGCCCAATGCTCTCACCACTAGGCTACCTGCTGCTTACCTGCCACGAGGCTACCTGCTGGGGTTTATAAATGAAAACATAGCAATGTATCAACCTAAATTAAACCAAAGAGGGCCAACCAACATCTCTGGTACAGAATGCAGTGATGAGTACTAATGATGAACTGCATTTTTTAATGAAGTGGCAGTTGCGTTCATATAGATGATGTTGCCCATAGTCTAGGATCAATCGGAACGTCGACTGAATAATCTGCTTTCTACTATTTAGCGAGAGGCAGGACCTATTTCTATAGAAGACGCCCAGTTCTATTCTCAGCTTCCTAACTAACACATCAATATGATTTTTAAAAGACAGCTTTTCATCTATCCAGATGCTCAGATATATATAAGCAGGGACACAAACAATATGGACAGCTTCGAAAGTACATATGCATAAATCGTCAGACTTAATTGGTAATAACTAATGTAATCGAGCCACATGCTGGTTTCGAAATGTGCTTGTGTTTTTTTTTGTCATAAATGTGCAATTACTTATCCTGCAGCACAACATTAGCACACTAACAGGCTTATTTGTAGGGGGTAGGAAACTGATGGAGTACAGTAAGTGATATTATGTGCCATTCTTGCCCTTTTTGTGTCCCCCTGTCTCGTCGCTGTCTCTGTCTCCATGATGTGCTCGGAGCGTTCACACAGATGCCTCAATGAAAACAACATACACTTCTTGTGGCCTCCTTCAAAAGTCATGAAGCCATCACATGTTCACATGTGAACCTACAGTATAAATCTGGTAGGTATCAAAGAGATACAGTTTTAGCATCTCTACCACTTTCCCCTAAACTTACCATACATGCTACAACACAAACTTCTGAAGATATAAAGTGTGAAATCTAAATCAATATTCACAGGCATTTTCTCTGATTAGATTGTTAACTTCAATGGATTGACGGTGGGAAATGAAAACAAAATCAACAGACACAAGGGCTGTTCTTGAATTGCGCTGGCATTTGCGTTCCTCGTCTTTGGAACCATGAAAAACAAACGTTTATTTATGATAAAACATAATGCAAGTCAATTATACTGCAAAATGTTATGTTTGTGCATTGTTTAAAGTACTTAGGATACACAAAGTGGCTTGTCCCAGGTCAGCGATGACCCAGTAGTTACAGTGGCATGTTTAGGTGACCTGTTTCAAGAAGCTAGGCGTATGTCGCATGTCACTACTTCACAGGAGAGGCATTTGAGCGTTTAAAAAAATATACTTTTGTAACGGCGTTCTTCGTTTGTAGAAAGAGAGTCGGACCGAAATGCAGCGTGGTGGTTACTCATGTCTTTAATGAAACAATCGCGATACATGAAATAACTTCTACAAATACAAAACAACAAACGGAACATGAAACCTAATTACAGCCTATTTGGTGAAACTACACAGAGACAGGAACAATCACCCACGAAATACAAAGCTAAACCCAGGCTACCTAAATACGGTTCCCAATCAGAGACAACGAGAATCACCTGACTCTGATTGAGAACCGCCTCAGGCAGCCAAGCCCATACAACACCCCTACTCAGCCGCAATCCCAATAACCACAAAACCCCAATACGAAATACAACAAAACAAACCCATGTCACACCCTGGCCTGACCAAACAATCAACGAAAACACAAAACACTAAGACCAAGGCTGTCACGAATATTACCGAATGTGACTCCCCTTCTTGTTCGGGTGGCGCTCGGCGGTCGTCGTCGCGGGTCTACTAGCTATCGCCGATCCGTTGTTCTGTGTTCGTTTAGTTTTGTCTAATTGGTAGCACCTGTTTCTAGTTTGGTTGTTAGGATAGGGTTATAAATAGTCTGTTCAGCCCGCTTCTGTTTTGTGCGGGCTTGTTCTCCTGTTTCCTTGTTTGAGTGTATTTTTGTTGGCATTTTGGGTTTCACGCTGTCCGTTTATATTTCTGTTCATTTGTGTTTCCACTTTTGTTCATGTTATGTTTCCAGGACATTAAAGCCTGTTGTTTTTCCCACATCCTTTGCTCTCTGCGCATGACTCCACACCTCTTCACTCATTTATTCTTAACAAAGGCGTGACAACTTTTTATTAAAATGCTTTTTTTTGGCAGATATGTCTCATGGAATATGTCAACTTTTATGTGCCTTAATAATGAACATGCATGCCACCTGTAAATACAAATAAAATGGTTCAATTAAGAGCCTAGTTGGTTTAGCCAAGCAAAAAGTCAGGAACCTTCCTGCTAGTCATGGTTAGCTGAGATAATTGACTGTCTGGACATGCTGAGAGATGAGTTCGGATTGGTCTGCCATGTAGCACACTTCTGTATATACCATGAGCTGCTCAGTATGTTTAGATAATCCTTGCTACCGCAGCTTATTGAAAGCGTTGCTACTGCTCTCTACAACATTGCTGCCCAGACTTCAGCAGGCACAATCGACAAAGATCAGTGGAAAAAAGTTGTGATGGACTAAAAACCAAACTGAAAAGATGAAACTACATTTTCAGATATTATAAATTCTAATTTGATCAGAAAGTCATTTGCATTGCAAGTTAAAGCGTACTGTTAGCTAATGAATGTTAGCTTGCCGGCTCACTAGCTGGCTCACTAGGGGGGGGGGTTATAGCATTTCTTACACATAACCCATCAATTTAGTCAAGTGTCTGGGTATGCAGCATCTAATAATTCTAAAATATTCATACAATATTTTTTATCTGGACCCTTTCAAAATCAGATTAGGATATAGGGGCGGCAGGGTAGCCTAGTGGATCGAGCGTTGGACGTTCAAATCCCCGAGCTGACAAGGTACAAATCTGTTGTTCTGCCCCTGAACAGGCAGTTAACCCACTGTTCCTAGGCTGTCATTGAAAATAAGAATTTCTTCTTAATTAACTGACTTGCCTAGTTAAATAAAGTTACATTTTTTAAAATAAAATAGGCCAAGGACATGACCAAAACATTATCTTTCAGTCTAATACAGCTATTGACTTACTTTTGTAGCTCTTCACCAGAAGCACACTTTTTGTAAGTATTTAGGGCTAACTGTCCTCTCCAAGTTTAGCAGTTATCACAGTGAAAGTCTTAAACCCCACCTTTTTCTTTATTATTATTATTTTTTACCCTATCCAATTGGTAGTTACAGTATTGTCCCATCACTGCAACTTCCGTACGGACTTGGGAGAGGCAAAGGTCAAGAGCCGTGCATCCTCCAAAACACAACCCAGCCCAGCCCAGCCCAGCCAAGCCGCACTGCTTCTTGACACAATGCCCGCTTAACCCGGAAGAACCAATGTGTACACCTGGCAACCGTGTCAGTGTGCATTGCATCCGGCCAACCACAGGAGTTGCTAATGCATGATGAGACAAGAACATCCCTGCCGGCCAAACCCTCCTCTTACCCGGACAGCCCGGACAACACATTTGGACTCATCAGACCAAAAGGCAGATTTCCACCGGTCTAATGTCCATTGCTCGTGTTTCTTGGCCCAAGCAAGTCTCTTCTTATTGGTGACCTTTAGTAGTGGTATGCTTGCAGCAATTCGACCATGAAGGCCTGATTCACACGGTCTCCTCAGAACAGTTGATGTTGAGATGTGTCTGTAACATGAACTCTGTGAAGCATTTATTTGGGCTGTAATTTCTGAGGCTGGTAACTCCAATGAATTTATCCTCTGTAGCGGCTGTGGTGGTCCTCTTGAGAGCCAGTTTCATTATAGCGCTTGATGGTTTTTGTGACTGCACTTGAAAAAATGTTAAAAGTTCTTGAAATTTTCTGAATTGACTGACATGAAAATGTCTTAATTAAAGTAATGACTATCGTTTTTCTTTGCTTATTTTAGCTGTCTTTTACCAAATATGGCTATCTACACCCCCACCATGTCACAACACAACTAACTGGCTCAAACACATTAAGAAGGAAAGAAATTCACAAATGAACTTTTAACAAGGTACACTGGTTAATTGCATTCCAGGTGACTATCTCATTAAGCTGGTTAAGAGAATGCCAAGAGTGTGTAAGGCTGTCATCAAGGCAAAGGATGGCAACTTTGAAGAATCTTAAATATAAAACATATTTTGATTTGTTTAACACTGTTTTGGTTACGACATGATTTCATATGTGTTATTTCATAGTTTTGATGTCTTCACTATTATTCTACAGTGTAGAAAATAGTACAAATAAAGAAAAACCCTTGAATGAGCAGGTGTGTCCAAACTTTTGACTGATACTATATATTTTTTCATAAGCGCTATGTCACTGCAAATCAGCCTTTTTTCTAAATGAGTGATGTTTGAATTTTTGATAAAATGCGGGACATCATTTAATTGTTTGGTTGCGGGACACGGGACAAAGAGCCAAAATCCGTGACTGTCCGGCACAATCTGGGACATGTGGTCACCCTAATAATTTGGTGTGTCTAAATCCAAAGTGTCACTTGATGTTACTCAATTTAAATAAAGGGAGATTATATTGTAAGCAAAATGATTAATTATATCGCTTTAGTAATGGATTATTAATGGGTTAATAAGATTATGTCAAATAATCTATTTTAGATTTTCTATTTGATAGAAAATCTTAATTTACCCAAAATGTATCATTGGTGTAACCATCATTGGTGTTACCGTCATTAGTGTTACTACTCCTAATGGTGGCACAATGTTATCATAATGGTAAAAATGAATTCAAGTCATTAAGCTGCCATATTAGTTGATTTAGAATGGGAAGATGTACCCAAATACATGTGTAAAAAATATTCCAAAATGCCATGCCTAAATGCCACTGCAATTCAAGAACGACCCATTACATTGGAAAATACATTTGAAGGACTTTGAGATGGAGTGCAGACCGAGTCCTTTGCAGACTGTCTGAACAGTGGCAACCAGGGTCAGTGTTAAGATTAATTCAGTGCATGCTGTTAGGCAGATATCAAGGCTACAGAAGGCGTTGTTTGTAAGAGAAAACTTGGGGATCCAACTGGTGAAGTTGATTGATTGCCTAGACATAAAACCCAATGCAAAGGTATCTTCTTGGGTAGTCTCAGACACAATGATATGTCATTCAGGGCTATTGTTATCCATACAATTGATAGAATTTTCCATAATTTGTATATATTAAATAACATTTTCACTTTTTATAGCTTCAAGGTACATGCCTCCAAGGATAAATTAAAACGGTCCCAACTTTGTCTAGCAGAAGGCTAGCCTGGATTAACCAGTGCTGCATTCTGTCTGGTTTAACCAGGCTAGCAGAAGGTCTTCTGTAAATTTACCATTTGTTTAATCTGTCTGTATTTGTGTTCATTCACACAGGCGAGACAGAGAGCTCATCACTAGTGAGCACAGGTCACATATATAGTATGCTACACTCAGTAAATCATCAAAGATGTGACTGACACATTTATTGCTCTTCAAAGGATTGACAAAGTTGTCTGTCACCAACTTGTCTCAGGTATTATTCAGTCAATAGCGTTACATTATCTCCCGCGTTGGTTAAGTACATTTCTTAGTACACTTAACAATGCCTTATTGTTGCAGACATGAATAAAGACTTGTGCATTATAACTCTTTGCACCACTTAACTTGTGTAGGAAAGTGCAATTATGTCACAGTTCCAACGTAAGTTGTGTTCCTTATTCTTTACTTCCCACAAAACATAAAGAAGGTTCTGATGAAGGTGGTTCTGGCTGAGGGAGATACTGCCTAACCACCTTTCTGTGGTGTGCAAAGTCTTCAGAGTCATCCAGAGCATGCCTGAGTTCCAGGAGGAGGCCCACTTTTTATGGATGGACCGTAAGTTTGTTTCCACCCATCGAACACGAAAGTGTATCTCCATTTGGCCTTGTGGTGTGTCACGTGCTGACCTTAGTTCCTTTTTTATGTCTCTATTTTGGTTTGGTCAGGGGATGAGTTGGGGTGGGAATTCTATGTTTTTCATTCTGTTTTGTTCTGTGTGTTGTATTTCCATGTGTTTGGCTTGGTATGGTTCCCAATCAGAGGCAGCTGTCAATTGTTGTTGATTGAGAACCATACTTAGGTAGCTGTTTCCCACCTGAGTTTTGTGGGTAGTTGTTTTCTGTTTTTGTATTTCGTACCAGAGAGATTTTGTTTTGTTAATTCTCTCTGTTGTTTTTTTTTTGTCATTCAGTGTTCAGTTTATTTCATTAAATATACTATGAACACTTACCACGCTGCTTGTTGGTCCGATGATTCCTATTCCTCATCATCAGACGAAGAGGAGACCCGTTACATGATGTCAGTTTTACTTACCAGTTTGCGTTTTTTAATTTATTTACTAAAGTAAGCTATACTGATCACATGTTCATAGATGTTATTTGTGCTGTTTGTGTTGTAAGACATTTGCTTAGATATTTCCCTCTACATTACATTTACATTTAAGTCATTTAGCAGACGCTCTTATCCAGAGCGACTTACAAATTGGTGCATTCATCTTATGACATCCAGTGGAACAGTCACTTTACAATAGTGCATCTAAATCTTAAAAGGGGGGGGGGTGAGAAGGATTACTTATCCTATCCTAGGTATTCCTTAAAGAGGTGGGGTTTCAGGTGTCTCCGGAAGGTGGTGATTGACTCCGCTGTCCTGGCGTCGTGAGGGAGTTTGTTCCACCATTGGGGGGGCCAGAGCAGCGAACAGTTTTGACTGGGCTGAGCGGGAACTGTACTTCCTCAGTGGTAGGGAGGCGAGCAGGCCAGAGGTGGATGAACGCAGTGCCCTTGTTTGGGTGTAGGGCCTGATCAGAGCCTGGAGGTACTGAGGTGCCGTTCCCCTCACAGCTCCGTAGGCAAGCACCATGGTCTTGTAGCGGATGCGAGCTTCAACTGGAAGCCAGTGGAGAGAGCGGAGGAGCGGGGTGATGTGAGAGAACTTGGGAAGGTTGAACACCAGACGGGCTGCGGCGTTCTGGATGAGTTGTAGGGGTTTAATGGCACAGGCAGGGAGCCCAGCCAACAGCGAGTTGCAGTAATCCAGACGGGTTGATGACAAGTGCCTGGATTAGGACCTGCGCCGCTTCCTGTGTGAGGCAGGGTCGTACTCTGCGGATGTTGTAGAGCATGAACCTACAGGAACGGGCCACCGCCTTGATGTTAGTTGAGAACGACAGGGTGTTGTCCAGGATCACGCCAAGGTTCTTAGCGCTCTGGGAGGAGGACACAATGGAGTTGTCAACCGTGATGGCGAGATCATGGAACGGGCAGTCCTTCCCCGGGAGGAAGAGCAGCTCCGTCTTGCCGAGGTTCAGCTTGAGGTGGTGATCCGTCATCCACACTGATATGTCTGCCAGACATGCAGAGATGCGATTCGCCACCTGGTCATCAGAAGGGGGAAAGGAGAAGATTAATTGTGTGTCGTCTGCATAGCAATGATAGGAGAGACCATGTGAGGTTATGACAGAGCCAAGTGACTTGGTGTATAGCGAGAATAGGAGAGGGCCTAGAACAGAGCCCTCGGGGACACCAGTGGTGAGAGCGCGTGGTGAGGAGACAGATTCTCGCCATGCCACCTGGTAGGAGCGACCTGTCAGGTAGGACGCAATCCAAGCGTGGGCTGCGCCGGAGATGCCCAACTCGGAGAGGGTGGAGAGGAGGATCTGATGGTTCACAGTATCGAAGGCAGCCGATAGGTCTAGAAGGATGAGAGCAGAGGAGAGAGAGTTAGCTTTAGCGGTGCGGAGCGCCTCCGTGATACAGAGAAGAGCAGTCTCAGTTGACTAGAATGACTAGTCAGGCTATTGACAGTATTGAAGTGGGCAGTAATATTTTACATGTGAATACAGTATATTATATATACATCACATGCGACTCATAATAAGACTAAGCAATTAGCCTATTAAAATGTTTACCTGACTCCATAAGATAAATAGCAATATGCAAGAGACTATAGTTGAGTTACAGTAATAGGAAATTAAGAAATGTCTGAGAATGGAATTCTAAATAAAAGTGTATTTAATTACTTTGTCAAATTAAATGATTCACATACAAGGCATAAAGCTTAAGTTTTACAAGGCATTACTGTTGAAACACTAACAAAGCATTATTCTCAGCATGAACAGAGAGAGAAAGAGAGAAATCATAGCCTGAAAAGCCATGCCCCAAAAAGTCCATGGGAGTAGAGAGAGAAAAAAAAGAAAGAAAGAACAATGAAGCTAAGATCCTTTAAGTTGTTTTGGTTTCAAAAACGGAGTTGTTGACCTGTAGTATTACTGTACATTTCCAATCAGATACCAGACGTACAGGACGTAACCTCTGCTTCTCAGAGGTGACACAAAGAGGGTCGGTTAGATCAACACAGAGAATGCTGAATTCCTAAGACGACACAGAGGAAATTATTGCACACAGTTGATAAGAAGAGACAGTATTACATCATTTGTACGTGTGTTCTGTTTCTCCTTAGTTTTTAAACAGGGCATGTCACATGGAGGCTGTACTCTGAAAAGTACAGGAGGGACTTCCAGGGATGTCCAATGTCTCTTTAGTGATAAAGACATAATGCATAATATCATAGTAAATATACTTGACTTTATATGTTTTTGTACTTTTTTCCCTACAGTTTCCAATTGAATTTGTACAGCAGCACTTATGTGTTAGTGTAACTTTGGAGGGTGCTGGTGATACAACAACACCGCTCCCAATTTCAGCTCTCTGTGCATCAGTGTTGTAGTATAGGTTACTGGAAATAAAATATATTACACAAACATCTTTAGAAGTGCAAATATATTTTTAGGTGAAGAAGTATATGATGTCATTGGTGTGTTTATGGAAAAGGGGCAGGACCACCGGTTCAGTAGAACCCAGATAACTTTAGCAACTACTGTTGAGGAGCAGACCGTAGAGACCATCCAAACACACACTGGACACCACATGAAAAGCAGTTTCTGGTATATTCCCGTTCAATTTTAGATGCATAGTCATGGCTGGGAATTTCCCATGCGAGTGTGCAGACTCCTGTAGATTCCTGTGCATCCCTGAAAACTTATGTGATCTGGGAATTTTGGGGATAGGAAATTCACAATTATGCATTAATACGCTTCTGGACATTTCCGGACCTTGCACCTAACTTAAACTCTCACTTTGCTACTGCCCGGCCTAGCAATACATTTAAATTTAACCCGTTTGACCAACTAACACTGTATAAATTAAATCCAAAATAATTAATGAATTTCCAAATCGATGCATTATTTAGATTGAAGTAGTGCTTATTAAATTAAAGGTATGTTTGCTTCAAAATTCAATCATGTGTTGTGCACATCATGAGGTATTAACATAAATCTGACAGTATGACATTAGGTGCAACTTTCCACCAGAGGGCGCCAGTGTTGAAAGGGAATAGTGTTTCATACAGTGCATTGGAAAGTATTCAGACCCTTTTTGACTTTTTCCACATTTTGTTACGTTACAGCCTTATTCTAAAATGGATTAAATAAATAAAACATCTCATCAATCTACACACAATACCCCATAATGACAAAGTGAAACGTTTATTTTTAATACATTTGCAAAAATAAAAAAAATAAAAGAACAGAAATACCTTATTTACATAAGTATTCAGACCCTTTGCTATGAGACTCAAAATTGAGCTCAGGTGCATGGAAGGGAAACAGATAAAAAACACTTGTCAATCATGTCTGTCTCAAAAAAAACTATTATAAAATAACCAGTTACTGTAGAAGAGTCACTAAGTTTTCTAAAAAAAGAAATAGTAGTCCATTTCAAACCTCTGACCGCACTTATCCCCCCAAAGTCAGAATTCTACTACAGTGCACAATAGAACTACAACACTTACTTTCTCCTTAACTTTAAATTCCTTAAATTCACAGTTGTAGAGCAAATAGTACACCTTCCTGCAATACACTCGATGGGGGAAAAAAAAAGAGGCTGGAGATTACACCTCAGTCCAAACCAAAAACAGGGAAGTTTTTAAACCAGGTCACCTCAGCTATAACATGCTTGTGTTTTGTTCCTTGCTCTGATAATTGCATACCGTTTTTTTCACAATCCCTGGGTGTGGCGCAAGCCTGTAGATCTACAATGGCTTCTTCAAGACTAGGACCACTTGAACACCATTTGGCATAAACACAAAAGCAGACTGTTCAGTTCTGCAGCCATCAACAGAATGTGTAACAGCCTGAAGTCAAACTTTCGGGGCATGCCATGGCAAACTTGGAAAAATCTAATCATCCCTCAAACCCTTCTTGACAACTTTTGAGAAAGGAGTCAGAGGCTCCGCCTGCATGCATTGTCTATACTAAGTGTGCCTGAGTACAAGATATACAGGGAACCTGACATGGTTCCAGTTGCCTTTAGACTGTCCTTGAATAAAAGGTCCATCGACAGATGACCAAGGTAAGTTGTACAGCTGTTGACCTTGTTGAAACTTTCTCATCATCTGCACTTCCATGTCGTTATTTGGTAGCTTTACTAGCATGCAATTGTAGCGCTCAAATGAGAAACACCAGAAGGAACATACTAGGCCATAATCCAGGATTACAGTCCTTGAAATGAAGGCGCAAGTGCATGTTTGGTGTGCAGTGTTGTAGCCCGCACAGTCTCTTGAATTTACAAAGGAACAAACAGCTAAAAGTATTGGTCGGCTTTTTGTATTTCGTCCTCTGAAATTACACAAGAGCACAGAATTGTGATTTTTTTTATTTCAATAAACAGCCATCGACTTCGACGACCACTGGTCCAAGTATACCCCAAAACTTGAGATAAAACTCAGCCGGCAGCCCATCAATCCCAGACACCTTCCCTTTTCCCATCCTCCTAAGAGCGCCCTCAACCTCTTCTAGTGAGATCTGGACCTCCATCACTTCTCTAATGTCCCCTGGCAACCGCCTGGACAAGTGTTCTAAAAACACATTTCCCTGCCCTACATCTATTTCCCTTTCCTTAAATAAACCTTGGAAATGATCAGTTGTCACCCTGACCATATCCTCTAACTATACTACCATTTTCTTCCCTAACGCCATGCATTACCTTCCTACTCTGTCTGGCCCTAACCGACTTAAAGAACATAGCAGAACAAGTCTCATTATGTTCTAGAAAGCCACTATGCGCAAGCTCCAGGAAAGCTCGAGCCTTCCGCTCCTGCAACTCCCTGAGCTGCGCCTTTAGGGTTGCGGATCTCTCCCAGTCAAACGACCCGCCGAGGTTGCCTGCCTCGTATTCGAGTTCAATTAACCTTTGGATACGATCCACCTCCCTCCTCTCCTCCCTTTTTTCCCTCTTGCAATACCCTATTATAAAAGCCCTAATCCTCACCTTAACTAATTCCCACCACTCTAACACCCCCTCGCACATGGACCGGAGGCCCTCAAGCCTCCAAAAGAAACCATAAAACCCGTCAACAAAAGCCTGCTCCTCCAGCACATCCCGATCTAACTTCCAGTACCCCCTACCAAAGAGGCAGACTGGCGACCCCACCTGCAGGAGCACCCCGTCGTGATCCGAAAAGAAAACAGGCAACAGCCGCCCAGACAACTTACCCAAAGACCTGGGTACAAAAATATAGTCGAGCCTCCGCTCAACCCCCCTGGAGTTGCGCCATGTAGGACCGGCCATTTTCGGAGTAGTGTGCAGACCACCATCTACCAGACCATGGCAAGCCATTAGCCCGGCAATGGCGCCTGCACTGCTATCCCCCCTATTCCTAAATCTGTATTAAAATCCCCCTATCACTAATTTCCTATTTGTGACACACAGGGGCGTCAGACAGTCCACCATCTCCCTCCTGTCTGCCACCACCTGTGGCCCATACACCACAACTAATTTAAATCTACAATCCCTTATCGTGACATCCACCCCTATAACCCTCCCCTGCATTACCACAAAAGAATCCTCCACTTTTACCTCCCTGTGCCCACACAAAATCCCTACCCCCAATGAGTGCACCCCCCCAATACCCCAAACCGACTCCCCCTTGTCCCACTCCCTCTTAAACCTACTAACATCCCCTCCATCCCTCAGGTGAACCTCCTGTAAAAAACAAAAATCAAACCCTCACACCCAAATAACTAAAAACCGCCCTCCTCTTAACAAAATCCCTTAAACCCCTTACATTTAAACTAACAAAAGTAAAATTAGACCCCATGAAAAAATAAAAACATGTAATACACTCAAATTCTAAACCCAGACAGAAAAACAATCAAACAGGAGACTCACCCGATACTCCCCTGCTCCATATCTACCGGTGAGAACACCATCCGTACTCCCGACATCCCCCCCCTCTTCCTCCATCTCACCAACCCAGGATGCAGGAATAGTGTTTGGCTCCGGGGTGCCCTGCACCCTGGGTCTACCCCCACACTCCTCCCCCTCCCCAGTGCTGCAGCTGGTTTGGAAAAAAAACATTGGGGAGGCTGAGTCCCCAAACAAAAAACTCCCCACCTCCTCCTGTACCCAGTCCTGAGTCTTGTTAGGTGTGTCCCCACCCAACAGAAGTTGAGGTCCTGGGGAAACCAGCAGCAACCCAGAGGTTTCTCCCACCCCATCACTCTCTTGGCCATCCCCTCCCTCTCACTGTCGGCCAATCTCACCCTCCTCTTCATTCTCTTCTTTGGTGATGGCGGCAGTGGAGAGATACCACCCTCCCCCCGCCAGCTCCTCCACCATACCCCTCATCTCTTCCACCAGGGCACTTTCTCTTCCACCGTCTCCTTCTCCACCACTGCTCCCTCGCTTTCTTCTCTCTCTGCTCCTCCACTCGGTTGCCTTCTTCCGCCGCTTTTCCTGGTTCTCCTACTCCCGTGCCTTCCGTTTCCTTCTCTCTTCCATCCGCCGCTTCTTGCTCCTCCTCCTTCCTTGCGGCCTTCCCCTCTGGACCTGTACTCTGGTCATGAGGCGTGCTTCCATCCCCTCCTCTTCTACCCCCATCCCCCGCTCCTGCTCCCCCCCCAGCCGCAGACGCATATGAACTCTGACGGGCCGGGCACCCACGCCAAAGGTGTGCTGACGAGCCACACCCATGGCACGTCTTAGGCTTGTCACAATCCCTCGCCTCGTGTTCCTCAGATCCACAAAATCTGCATTTTCTTGTGCTGCACGAGGCGAATGTGTGTCCGTAGGCCATACAGCGCCTGCAAAATGGGGGCTGACGAGCATAAAACGTCCCCCTGTCAGCCCCTAGGGAGAACATAGCAGGAGGATGGAGGTAGCCACCATGTCCCTTTGGGTCCTCTCTGAGGAGGGCCTGGAAGCCTCTCCTCCCATTCCAAAACCCAAGGGAGTCTTTGAGGTGCCTTGCTGAGGAGATGTTACCCATGTATCTCCCCAGAAAAGCCCTCACCTCTTCGTCCTTAACGTAAGTGTTTTAATTGTTGACAGTTACAAACCTAAAGTTATTCTTCGCCAGGTTTGTTATTTCATGGTGGCACATCGGCCTCTAACCTCCCACTGCTCTTGCCCTTCTCAGGATATCATCGTGTTTTTCCTCTGTATATAGTGCCACGTCGTATGCTCCCTCCAACGAGTTGCCTTGGAAACACAACACGTCCTTCACCGTCAGCTTTAGAATCCCCATCAATATTATCCTTCCAAAAGTTTCCCGTCCTAAAGGCTCCAACTCCTTTTCCTTCCAAGCAAACAGAATCGTGTTGGCCAGCCCAATCCCAGGGACCGACCGTGTTGATGGATTTAGCACCATCTCCGCAAGGAGAATGGCGCTCGTTCTCTTCTCTTCTCTTCCAAAACAAGGAAAAAAGAAAAACCAAAGGGGCTATCTGGTGCAAACAAACACAGAGACAGGAACAATCACCCACAAACACACAGTGAAACCCAGGCTACCTAAGTATGATTCTCAATCAGAGACAACTAATGACACCTGCCTCTGATTGAGAACCATACTAGGCCGAAACATAGAAATACCCCAAAACATAGAAAAACAAACATAGACTGCCCACCCAATTCACTCCCTGACCATACTAAATAATGACAAAACAAAGGAAATAAAGGTCAGAACGTGACAAATGTTGGATGTGTGTACCTTTCTGGCTGACATTTTGACTCATAGTCGTCAAAAAGGGGATTCAAAAAGGTGTTAACATTCAGCAATGGTTTCTTTGGGCCACAGGCATCAACCCAACTACAATGACCTTTTTGTTCTTTGAAGTGCTCTTCTCGAAGCAAGTTCAATAACACCATATCAATTGCACACTGCATAGTCACTGTATTCACAAGGTTGGTACCAGTCAATGTTAGTCATGAGGGCTAAATGATTGCGTGTGCTGCAAGACATGGTATGCCATCTTGAAATGTGAAGTCTCCCATCGAACACATCTCCCATAACAAAGTCAGGAAAGTCTCTCTCTCTCTCTCTCTCTCTCTCTCTCTCTCTCTCTCTCTCTCTCTCTCTCTCTCTCTCTCTCTCTCTCTCTCTCTCTCTCTCTCTCTCATCTCTGGAGAAAGCTTAGAACAGATAAGCAGTGTAGTATCCAAAATGTTGAACATTGCTTGCCCCCCAAAAAATAGAAGCATTGGCAGCAGCTTTCCCAAAAGTAAGTTGTCTCCTTGTTGTCTGTTGTAGTCTATTCCATTGTCGTCACTGTCCCCCTCCTCCGAGTTAGCAGCACTCTGCACTTCTGATGCTGTGTTGTCTCCTTGTTGTCTATTGTAGTCCATTCCCTCGTCACCAGCTGCTGTGTTGTCCCCCTCCTTCATGTCAGCATCACTCTGAACTTCTGTGTTCTAATTAAAAGAGGAATGAACATTACATTCAAGGCAGAAAATACAGGGAAAATTAGTGTAGGCCTACTCGCACAGATGGACAGTGTTACGAAACCAATTTCTAGCTGATTTTGCTGCACTCATTATGTCTAGGGGTCTTAAATGGATTCAATATTTTTTTACTCATCACTTTACACAAAAAACAGATCTGTGTCTCAACACAATCCTGTCTCGGCACTCTACAGACCATTTCTTTGACCTCATGGCTTGGTTTTTGCTCTGACATGCACTGTCAACTGTGGGACCTTTGTGTGCCTTTCCAAATCATATCCAATCCTTTTAGGTTACCACAGGTGGACTCCAATCGAGTTGTAGAAACATCTCAAGGATGCTCAATAGAAACAAGGAGTGCACCAGAGCTCAAATTCAAGTCTCATAGCAAATGATCTGAAAACGGATGCAAATAAAGGATTTTTGTATTTATACATTAGCAAACAGTTTTCGCTTTGTCATTATGGGGTATTGTGTGTAGATTGATGAGGAAAACATTTAATTTAATACATTTTAGAACAAGGCTGTAACAAACAAAATTGTTAAAAGGGAGTCAATACATTCCAAATGCACAGTTAATTTCTTGTTAGTCGCAAAAATATTGCTATTAGGTTGTAAATCAAAGCTGGCCTGGAACATTGGTTGCTACCTCCCATCAGGTCAAGATGCAGTGTTTCAGTTTCAATGACTCAATATTTTGAACAAAAACAGAGGACTGTAACTAAAGGTTGGATATGACAATCAAACTAACAATGGCAATGATCACAAGTCAGTCATAAGGTGGGTAATAGGCTAGAGCACGTGTGTCAAACAAGGCGTGACACATTTCTATACCCGGCCTGGGCAATGATTGGTTGTCCATTCATTTTGGCCCGCTACCATACTGTCCACTCCTTCTAGACCCCCACACACGTGTCAGGCAGTGCGCTGTATCATATCATCACTAGTGGCACAGACTGAATCTTCTACTGGACTGAATGTTTAAACATGTTGTAGGCTAAATGTCCATGCCATGTTTTGGTTCGAATGGGTCATTGTTGTAGCTCACAGATAATGTCATCTTGGATGTCAAACACACAAGATAAAGGATTCACAGGCGGATATAAATTACTACTAAAGGACAATAGGACACACAAGCGAGTATTTAGTCAACAGTTGATCCATCTAATTTCTGAAATTAAAGCCTGATGCGCTTGCCTCCGTGAATTCAACTTCAATTGCGCTGCTTTCGTGTGTCCCGTTTACAGTGCACAGCGGAGGGAAAGTGTATAGACATGCCACAGTCCTAGATGGCTTACTTAAATGTTGCAGCCTTGCTGCAGTTTTTCATGCCTGATAATGAATAACCAAAATACTAAACCAGCAACAAAACACCATGCAAAGGAGAAACATGTAGGCGTATTACTCCAACATTTGAGCAGTAGCCTAGGCTGGCAACTCAACTACAATACATTTTGAGTGCACCATAAGGCTGGACAATAGAATGAGTCAAAATTCACCCAGGGCTGAAAAACAGCCAAAGAATGTTGGCTGAGCTGGAACACTAGCACCAGGCCGTTGGAGCCAGAAAGCTGGCAAACGGTTGAATGTAAGTATTATTACAAAATCCCTACGTAAATGGTTAGGGTCGTAAGAAAAGCCATGCGTGAAACATGAACATAACCATTCAATTAGATATGCAAATGATCAAACCATATGTTATGACTATGAATGTACATTTACACATTCAATTCTTACTTTACAGATATTTTTTATACATACAAACTTTTGTCAGGAATGTGGCATCTGCAAAGGACATGATCCAAACGTAGCTAGTCGAAGTTAGCTAGTCAAACAAGCAATTCTAGACCAGACATTAGACTTGCTTTGTTTTCATTTCCAAAATAAGTCTTGATCTTGTTTTACAATGGCATTTGATAATGACATTATACCAGTAGATGGTGTAGTATAGGCTTGGGCCTTCAACAAATGACTTGTGTGAGAATGATACTATGAAGACACAAAAGAGCCTTGTCTTATCACGACTCAGGACATGACCCAGATGCAGACACAGGAGGTGGAAGGTTCGGTACTCAGAATATTTTTTATCACAAAGGGTCAGGCAAAAGAGCAGGTTTGCAAGCAGAGGTTTGTAATCCAGGGCAGAGTCAACAAGGGACAGAACGGCAGGCAGGCTCAGTGTCATGGCAGGCAGAAAGGTCGGGACTGGGAAGACTAGAAAACAAAACTATAGAGAAGGTAACACACCTCTAGCCAAATTCTTATGGTCTGTCCACACTAAGAATGGATGTTCCGCCCCTTCAAGCCAGTGCCTCCACTCCTACAGCACCATCTTGACCGCCAGAAGTTCCCGATTTCCGTATATCCATCTAAAGTTAGCTAGCCTACAGTTAAGAAATTGAGGAGAATACAATGACATTGTGATCAACACAACCTTTTCTACAGGTGACCTACTGATAATTGTTTTGCAATGGCCTACTGACCGAAAGCAATTGAGTATGAAAAGATGTGTGCATGATGTTACGTCACCTGTCTCATTTATAGCCTGGCACAGATAGCAAAACTACATTAAATACAACGTTAATTAGATATCATCGCCACATAACTTATGTTGAATTTAAAACACACTGTTAACGTCACCGTTAGCAACGTCTGTTACACTGTAACTTACAGGCAGCCTCACATAAAAACGTATTGGTTAAGAAAGCTTTGATTATGACCAAAGTCTATAGAAGTGAATACTCTCTCTGTTCTAATTTACCACAAATTCACATCGTAGCCTATCTTCATGTATCCGTCCTGTCAGAGCCTTTTCCTGTCAGTTTACTGTTAGCTAGCAGTCTCAAGCCACAGCAGTAGCTAATGCTAACCAAAATGTTAGCTACAGATAGACCTAACTGTCACTAGCGTGTGCAGCAGCCTCTGCAGCAGCGTAATTAATATTTTAGGGGGGTGACGTCCCTGCGTTTCATACATGGCTTTTCTTACGATCATAACATTTACATTTACATTTAAGTCATTTAGCAGACGCTCTTATCCAGAGCGACTTACAAATTGGTGCATTCACCTTATGACATCCAGTGGAACAGCCACTTTACAATAGTGCATCTACATATTCTAAGGGGGAGGGGGGTGAGAAGGATTACTTTATCCTATCCTAGGTATTCCTTAAAGAGGTGGGGTTTCAGGTGTCTCCGGAAGGTGGTGATTGACTCCGCTGTCCTGGCGTCGTGAGGGAGTTTGTTCCACCATTGGGGAGCCAGAGCAGCGAACAGTTTTGACTGGGCTGAGCGGGAACTGTACTTCCTCAGTGGTAGGGAGGCGAGCAGGCCAGAGGTGGATGAACGCAGTGCCCTTATTTGGGTGTAGGGCCTGATCAGAGCCTGGAGGTACTGAGGTGCCGTTCCCCTCACAGCTCCGTAGGCAAGCACCATGGTCTTGTAGCGGATGCGAGCTTCAACTGGAAGCCAGTGGAGAGAGCGGAGGAGCGGGGTGACGTGAGAGAACTTGGGAAGGTTGAACACTAGACGGGCTGCGGCGTTCTGGATGAGTTGTAGGGGTTTAATGGCACAGGCAGGGAGCCCAGCCTAATAACAATTTATGTATGGATTTTCTTATGATCCTAATGATATGGTACATTCAACCTTTTGGCAGTTATCTGGCTCCATAGAGGCCATAACAAATGCATTGAAATGAACAATCGCTGAGCCTCTTCTGACTGGAGTGATCCTTAAAATTATATTTTCCCTAAATGGCACCAAAAAATATCTACCTTTTTATTTTACCACTACAATCTGTTCTTAGGATGAAACTTGTGTAGAAAATAAACATTTGCATCTTGATGGCGCCAAGTGTGCTTATGTCTGTGGCTTATTTGAATATTGACCACACCGAAGCTGTGATTGGCTATGGCGCTGCGGTCTGAATAGACACATGCTTTTATTACGTTTTATTACCTGCAGTGTCTATTAATTGTCCAAATGCAAGGCTGCCTTGCCTCACGTCATTATCAAACATTCTATGAATTTATGAAAACGTGAAAAGGACCATACTTAAGAGCTCAGTTGTCAGAAAATGTTTTAGAAAAAAAAAGTGTCATACTCTTCCTGGGGGTGTATATGATCAGATTTTAATATTGCTAAAACATTGTCAGTTCCACTTTAAAGAACAACCTCTGTGTCCTGTTAGAAAGGGAACTCTGAATTCACAATATAGCAGGGGATGTAAAGCCATGACACATCCGTATTTCCAGCCGCAGATTATGATTGATAATGTCAAACGCTCCCACAATCTTTTTCTTATCAATTTCGCTCGGCCAGTCATTTGTATAAGTGCCGTACATGTTAAATGCCCTTCCCTATAAGTGTGCTGAAACTCTGTTGTTCATTTGTTTACTGTGAAATAGCATTGTATCTCGTCAAACACATTTCCCCCCCCCTAAAGTTTACTAAGGGTTGGTAATATGCTGATTGGTCGGCTGTTTGAGCCAGTAAAGGGTGCTTTGCTATTCATGGGTTGGACCTCTCAGCTTCCCTATCAAATCTAAAAATCTGAAATAGAAAACAACAATGACAAATGGTTTGATGAAGAATGCAAAAATAGAAGAAAGAAATTGAGAGACCTGTCCAACCAAAAACATAGAGACCCGGAAAACCTGAGTCTACGCCTTCACTATGGTGAATCACTAAAACAATACAGAAATACACTACGGAAAAAGAAGGAACAGCACGTCAGAAATCAGGTCAATGTAATTGAAGAATCCATAGACTCTAACCACTTCTGGGAAAATTGGAAAACAAACAGACAACAAATTCCAATTGGGTATACTAAAACTCTTTAACATCATCCTTAGCTCTGGCATCTTCCCCAATATTTGGAACCAAGGATTGATCACCCCAATCCACAAAAGTGGAGACAAATTTGATCCCAATAACTACTGTGGGATATGCGTCAACAGTAACCTTGGGAAAATTCCCTGCATTATCATTAACAGCAGACTTGTACATTTCCTCAATGAAAACAATGTACTGAGCAAATGTCAAATTGGCTTTTTACCAAATTACCGTACAACAGACCATGTATTCACCCTGCCCACCCTAATTGACAACCAAACAAACCAAAACAAAGGCAAAGTCTTCTCATGCTTTATTGATTTAAAAAAATCCTTCAACTCAATTTGGCATGAGGGTCTGCTATACAAATTGATGGAAAGCGATGTTGGGGGTAAAACATACGACATTATAACATCCATGTACACAAACAACAAGTGTACGGTTAAAATTGGCCAAAAACACACACGTCTTCACACAGGGCCGTGGGTGGAGACAAGGATGCAGCTTAAGCCCCACCCTCTTCAACATATATTTCACCGAACTGGCGCGGGCACTAGAAAAGTCTGCAGCACCCGGCCTCACCCTACTAGAATCTGAAGTCAAATGTCTATTGTTTGCTGATGATCTGGTGCTTCTATCACCAACCAATGAGGGCCTACAGCAGCACCTAGATCTTCTGCACAGATTCTGTCAGACCTGGGCCCTGACAGTAAATCTCAGTAAGACCAAAATAATGGTGTTCCAAAAAAGGTCCAGTCGCCAGGACCAAATATACAAATTCCATCTGGACACCGTTGCCCTAGAGCACACAAAAAGCGATACATACCTTGGCCTAAACATCAGCACCACAGGTAACTTCCCCAAAGTTGTGAACGATCTGAGAGACAAGGCAGGAAGGGAATTATATGCCATCAAAAGGAACATAAAATTCAACATACCAATTAGGATCTGGCTAAAAATACTTGAATCAGTCATAGAGCCCATTTCCCTTTATGGTTGTGAGGTCTGGGGTCCGCTCACCAACCAAGACTTCACAAAATGGGACAAACACCAAATTGAGACTCTGCATGCAGAATTCTGCAAATATATCCTCTGTGTACAATGTAGAACACCAAATAATGCATGCAGAGCAGAATAAGGTCGATACACACTAATTATCAAAATCCAGAAGAGCCGTTAAATTCCACAACCACTTAAAAGGAAGCGATTCCCAAACCTTCCATAACAAAGCCATCACCTACAGAGAGATGAACCTGGAGAAGAGTCCCCTAAGCAAGCTGGTCCTGGGGCTCTATTCACAAACACAAACAAACCACACAGAGCTCCATGACAGCAGCACAATTAGACCCAACCAAATCAAGAGAAAACAAGAAGATAATTACTTGACACATTGGAAAGAATTAACAAATAAACAGAGCAAACTAGAATGCTATTTGGCCCTAAACAGAAAGAACACAGTGGCAGAATACCTGACCACTGACTGACCCAAACGTAAGGAAAGCTTTGACTATGTACAGACTCAGTGAGCAATAGCCTTGCTATTGAGAAAGGCCGCCGTAGGCAGACATGGCTCTCAAGAGAAGACAGGCTATGTGCTCACTGCCCACAAAATGAGGTGGAAACTGAGCTGCACTTCCTAACCTCCTGCCCAATGTATGACCATATTAGAGATACATATTTCCCTCAGATTACACAGATCCACAAAGAATTCGAAAACAAATCAAATTTTGATAAACTCCCTTACCTACTGGGTGAAATTCCACAGTGTGCCATCACAGCAGCAAGATTTGTGACCTGTTGCCACAAGAAAAGGGCAACCAGTGAAGAACAAACACCATTGTAAATACAACCCATATTTATGCTTATTTATTTTCCCCTGTGTACTTTAACCATTTGTACATTGTTACAACACTTTATATATATATATATATATATATATATATATATATATATATATATATATATATATAATAATAATAATAATATATGCCATTTAGCAGACGCTTTTATCCAAAGCGACTTACAGTCATGTGTGCATACATTCTACGTATGGGTGGTCCCGGGGATCGAACCCACTACCCTGGCGTTACAAGCGCCATGCTCTACCAACTGAGCTTATATATATATATTTGACATTTGTAATGTTTTTATTGTTTTGAAACTTCTGTATGTGTAATGTTTACTGTTCATTTTTATTGTTTAATTGAATTTAAATGTATTTTGCTTCCCTCCAGGACTGAGAACCACTAACTTTCCTATAAGGCTTAGATTGAAGAGATATCAAATAGGAGTGGCAGTGTCGTTCGTTATCATCCTCAGTCATTTTCCATCCAATTTGTCAGACCTGGTGGCTTGTCATTGTTAATAGACAACAATACTTTTTTCACCTCTTCCATACTCCCTTTATGGAATTCAAAATTACAATGCTTGTCTTTAATAATTTGGTCATTTATGCATGGTTGTGTAGGTTCATCATTTGTTTTTGGTATGTCATGCTTAAGTTTGTTAATCTTGCCAATGAAAAAAATAATTAAAGTAGTTGGCAATATCAGTTGGTTTTGTGGCTCCATTGAAAGATGGAGCCAAATTCATCTTTTTCCCTAACATTTCATTTAAGGTGCTCCAAAGTTTTATACTATCATTCTTTATATAATTTATATTTGTTTCACAGTACAGTTTATTCTTCTTTTTGTTAAGTTTAGTCACATGATTTCTCAATTTACAGTACTTTTGCCAATCGGGTGTTCAGCCAGACTTATTTGCCATTCCTTTTGCCTCATTCTTCTAAACCATACAGTGGGGCAAAAAAGTATTTAGTCAGCCACCAATTGTGCAAGTTCTCCCACTTAAAAAGATGAGAGAGGCCTGTAATTGTCATCATAGGTACACTTCAACTATGACGGACAAAATGTAAAAAAATTTAACAGAAAATCACATTGTAGGATTTTTTATGAATTTATTTACAAATTATGGTGGAAAATAAGTATTTGGTAAATAACAAAAGTTTATCTCAATACTTTGTTATATACCCTCGGTTGGCAATTACAGAGGTGAAACGTTTTCTGTAAGTCTTCTCAAGGTTTTCACACACTGCTGCTGGTATTTTGGCCCATTCCTCCATGCAGATATCCTCTAGAGCAGTGATGTTTTGGGGCTGTTGCTGGGCAACACGGACTTTCAACTCCCTCCAAAGATTTTCTATGGGGTTGAGATCTGGAGACTGGCTAGGCCACTCCATGACCTTGAAATGCTTCTTACGAAGCCACTCCTTCGTTGCCCAGGCGGTGTGTTTGGGATCATTGTCATGCTGAAAGACCGAGCCACGTTTCATCTTCAATGCCCTTGCTGATGGAAGGAGGTTTTCACTCAAAATCTCACGATACATGGCCCCATTCATTCTTCCCTTTACACGGATCAGACGTCCTGGTCCCTTTGCAGAAAAACAGCCCTAAAGCATGATGTTTCCACCCCCATGCTTCACAGTAGGTATGTTGTTCTTTGGATGCAACTCAGCATTCTTTGTCCTCCAAACACGACGAGTTGAGTTTTTACCAAAAAGTTATATTTTGGTTTCATCTGACCATATGACATTCTCCCAATCTTCTTCTGGATCATCCAAATGCTCTCTAGCAAACTTCAAACGGGACATGTACTGGCTTAAGCAGGAGGACACATCTGGCACTGCAGGATTTGAGTCCCTGGTGGCGTAATGTGTTACTAATGGTAGGCTTTGTTATTTTGGACCTAGCTCTCTGTAGGTCATTCACTAGGTCCCCCCGTGTGGTTCTGGGATTTTTGCTCACCGTTCTTGTGATCATTTTGACCCCACGGGGAGAGATCTTGTGTGGAGCCCCATATCGAGGGAGATTATCAGTGGTCTTGTATGTCTTCCATTTCCTAAAAATTGCTCCTACAGTCGATTTCTTCAAACCAAGCTGCTTACCTATCGCAGATTCAGTCTTCCCAGCCTGGTGACGGTCTACAATTTTGTTTCTGGTGTCCTTTGACAGCTCTTTGGTATTGGCCATAGTGGAGTTTGGAGTGTGACTGTTTGAGGTTGTGGACAGGTGTCTTTTATACTGATAACAAGTTCAAACAGGTGCCATTAATACAGGTAATGAGTGGAGGACAGAGGAGCATCTTAAAGAAGAAGTTACAGGTCTGTGAGAGCCAGAAATCTTGCTTGTTTGTAGGTGACCAAATACTTATTTTCCACCATAATTTGCAAATAAATTCATTGAAAATCCTACAATGTGATTTTCTGGATTTTTTTTCTCTCATTTTGTCTGTCATAGTTGAAGTGTACCTATGATGAAAATTACAGGCCTCTCTCATCTTTTTAAGTGGGAGAACATACACAATTGGTGGCTGACTAAATACTTTTTTGCCCCACTGTAATTACTGCATACAATAGCTATAGGGTTGACAGAGGTATTCTGTGGAGTTATAAATCAAATCAAAATCAAATCAAATTTTATTTGTCACATACACATGGTTAGCAGATGTTAATGCGAGTGTAGCTAAATGCTTGTGCTTCTAGTTCCGACAATGCAGTGATAACCAACAAGTAATCTAACTAACAATTCCAAAACTACTGTCTTATACACAGTGTAAGGGTATAAAGAATATGTACATAAGGATATATGAATGAGTGATGGTACAGAGCAGCATACAGTAGATGGTATCGAGTACAGTATATACATATGAGATGAGTATGTAGACAAAGTAAACAAAGTGGCATAGTTAAAGTGGCTAGTGATACATGTATTACATAAGGATGCAGTCGATGATGTAGAGTACAGTATATACGTATGCATATGAGATGAATAATGTAGAGTAAGTAACATTATATAAGGTAGCATTGTTTAAAGTGGCTAGTGATATATTTAAATCATTTCCCATCAATTCCCATTATTAAAGTGGCTGGAGTTGGGTCAGTGTCAATGACAGTGTGTTGGCAGCAGCCACTCAATGTTAGTGGTGGCTGTTTAACAGTCTGATGGCCTTGAGATAGAAGCTGTTTTTCATTCTCTCGGTCCCAGCTTTGATGCACCTGTACTGACCTCGCCTTCTGGATGATAGCGGGGTGAACAGGCAGTGGTTCGGGTGGTTGATGTCCTTGATGATCTTTATGGCCTTCCTGTAACATCGTGTGGTGTAGGTGTCCTGGAGGGCAGGTAGTTTGCCCCCGGTGATGCGTTGTGCAGACCTCACTACCCTCTGGAGAGCCTTACGGTTGAGGGCGGAGCAGTTGCCGTACCAGGCGGTGATACAGCCCGCCAGGATGCTCTCGATTGTGCATCTGTAGAAGTTTGTGAGTGCTTTTGGTATAGGGACACGAATTAGGATACTTACATAATGACTGCCAATGCACATGGGACAATCTACATTTGCAGTAGTGCTACGACAACTCAGCGACACAATGCAGGGATTGTGTTAGACAGGTCCACCAAACAAAGTGTTAGACAGGTCCAGTTCCTGTCATGTTTTGTCATATATTGTCTTGTCATTATGCTTTCCCTTCTGTTCGTTTTCCCCCTGCTGGTCTTTTTAGGTTCGTTCCCCTTTTTCTCTCTCCCTTCCTCTCTCTCTTCTCTCTATCGTTCCGTTCCTGCTCCCAGCTGTTCCTATTCCCCTAATCAATCATTTAGTCTTCCCACACCTGTTCCTTATCTTTTCCCCTGATTAGAGTCCCTATTTCTTCCCTTGTTTTCCGTTCCTGTCCTGTCGGATCATTGTCTATTGTTCACCGTGCTGTGTTTGTGTATCGCCCTGTCGTGTCGTGTTTCCCTCAGATGCTGCGTGGTGAGCAGGTGTCTGAGTCTGCTAAGTTCAAGTGCCTTCCCGAGGCAACCTGCAGTTCAAGATCAAGTCTCCAGTCGGTTCTCGTCATTACGAGTGGAAATTGTTTTATTTGATTGTATTTTTACTTTACTGGATTAAAGACTCTGTTTTCGCCAAGTCGCTTTTGGGTCCTCATTCACCTGCATAACAGAATGATCCGACCAAGAATGGACCCAGCGACTATGGATTCTCTCTACTCTACTCTCGAGTTCCAGGGAGCGATGCTCGGCAGACACGAGCAGGAATTGTCTGCTGCTCGACATACCGTTGAGACCCTGGCCGCTCAGGTCTCCGACCTCTCAGGACAGTATCAGAGTCTTCGTCTCGTGCCACCAGCTACTTCCGGGTCTTCCGAGCCTCCGGAACCTAGGGTTAATAACCCACCATGTTATTCTGGGCAGCCCACTGAGTGCCGCTCCTTTCTCACCCAGTGTGATATCGTGTTCTCTCTCCAACCCAACACATACTCAAGAGAGAGAGCTCGGATTGCCTACGTCATATCACTCCTTACTGGTCGGGCTCGGCAGTGGGGCACAGCTATCTGGGAGGCAAGCGCTGAGTGTACTAACAATTATCTGAACTTTAAAGAGGAGATGATAAGGGTTTTTGATTGCTCAGTTTTTGGGAAAGAAGCTTCCTGGTCCCTGTCTTCCCTATGTCAAGGTAATCGATCCATAACGGATTACTCTATAGAGTTAAGCACTCTTGCTGCCTCCAGTAACTGGAACGAGCAGGCGTTGCTCGCTCGTTTTCTGGAGGGACTCCACGCTAAGGTTAAGGATGAGATTCTCTCTCGGGAGGTTCCATCCAGCGTGGATTCTTTGATTGAACTCGCTATTCGCATTGAACGACGGGTAGATCTTCGTCACCGAGCTCATAGAAGAGAGCTCGCGTTAACTGTGTCTCCCCTCTCTCCGACACTACCGTCTTTCCCCACTGACTCAGGTGTTGAGCCCATGCAGCTGGGGGGTATTCGCATCTCGACTAAGGAGAGGGAACGGAGAATCACCAACCGCCTCTGTCTCTATTGCGGTTCCGCTGGTCATTTTGTCATTTCATGTCCAGTTAAAGGCCAGAGCTCATCAGTAAGCGGAGGGCGACTGATAAGCGCTACTAGACGGTCCTCTCCGTCAAGTACCTGTACTACCTTACCGGTCCATCTACGCTGGACCGGATCGGCAACTTCCTGCAGTGCATTAATAGACTCTGGGGCAGAGGGCTGTTTTATGGACGAAGCCTGGGCGCGGGAACATGACATTCCTCTCAGACAGTTAGGGAGCCCACGGTCATGTTTGCCTTGGATGGTAGTCCTCTCCCCAGTATATTATGTGAAACACTACCTTTAACCCTCACTGTATCTGGTAACCATAGTGAGACCATTTCTTTTTTGATTTTTTGTTCACCTTTTACACCTGTTGTTTTGGGTCATCCCTGGCTAGTGTGTCATAATCCTTCTTTTGATTGGTCTAGTAATTCTATCCTTTCCTGGAACGTTTCTTGTCATGTGAAGTGTTTAATGTCTGCTATTTCTCCTGTTTGTTCTGTCCCCTCTTCTCAGGAGGAACCTGGTGATTTGACAGGAGTGCCGGAGGAATATCATGGTCTGCGCACGGTCTTCAGTCGGTCCAGAACCAACTCCCTTCCTCCTCACCGGTCGTATGATTGTTGTCCTGTTCTCTTCAAGAAGCGTTTTGCATCCGCTCCTATCCTTGTTGCACCTGACGTCACTAAACCGTTTATTGTTGAGGTTGACGCGTCGGGGTGGGCGTGGGAGCCATTCTGTCCCAGCGCTCCGATACTGACGATGGGGTCCACCCTTGTGCGTATTTTTCTCATCGCCTGTCACCGTCGGAACGTAACTATGATGTGGCTAACCGCGAACTGCTCGCCATCCGTTTAGCCCTAGGCAAATGGCGACAGTGGTTGGAGGGGCGACCGTTCCTTTTGTCGTTTGGACTGACCAAAAGAATTTTGAGTACATCCGTTATGCCAAACGACTGAATGCGCGTCATGCTCGTTGGGCGTTGTTTTTCGCTCGTTTCGAGTTCGTTATTTCTTATTGCCCGGGTACTAAGAACACCAAGCCTCATGCTTTATCCCGTCTCTTTAGTTCTTCTGTGGCTTCTACCGATCCCGAGGGGATCCTTCCTGTTGGGCGTGTTGTCGGGTTGACTGTCTGGGAATTGAGAGACAGGTTAAGCAAGCACTCACGCACACTGCGTCGCGCGCGCTTGTCCTAGTAACCTTCTTTTCGTTCCTGTTTCTACTCGTCTGGCTGTTCTTCAGTGGGCTCACTCTGCCAAGTTAGCTGGCCATCCCGGCGTTCGGGGTACGCTTGCTTCTATTCGCCAGCGGTTTTGGTGGCCTACTCAGGAGCGTGACACGCGCCGTTTCGTGGCTGCGTGTTCAGACTGCGCGCAGAAGAAGTCTGGTATTTTTTTTTCTGCTTCTGCTCCTGGTCTTGCTGGGTCTCAGTCTGTTCCCTGCCATCGCATCTCTCCTGTTCTTGTTCCTGCCCTTGCTGTGTCTCAGTCTGTCCCTAGTTGTTACTCTCCTGGCCTGTTTGGTCCTGTTTGCTCTAAAGTTTTCAGTTCTCTACCCGTGTCTCATTTTTTTTAGAGTAGTACCCTAGTTTCCCTTTTTATCGTTTTCGTTACGGTCCTGAGGAGAGGAGTTGGGTTCTTTCTCGGGACGTGCTGGACCGTTTGATCTATGATTTCCTCCGTTGCCGCCAGTGTTCCTCCTCGAGAGCGCCAGGAGGCGCTCGGTGAGTGGGGGGGTACTGTCATGTTTTGTCATATATTGTCTTGTCATTATGCTTTCCCTTCTGTTCGTTTTCCCCTGCTGGTCTTTTTAGGTTCGTTCCCCTTTTTCTCTCTCCCTTCCTCTCTCTCTTCTCTCTCTCGTTCCGTTCCTGCTCCCAGCTGTTCCTATTCCCTAATCAATCATTTAGTCTTCCCACACCTGTTCCTTATCTTTTCCCCTGATTAGAGTCCCTATTTCTTCCCTTGTTTTCCGTTCCTGTCCTGTCGGATCATTGTCTATTGTTCACCGTGCTGTGTTTGTGTATCGCCCTGTCGTGTCGTGTTTCCCTCAGATGCTGCGTGGTGAGCAGGTGTCTGAGTCTGCTAAGTTCAAGTGCCTTCCCGAGGCAACCTGCAGTTCAAGATCAAGTCTCCAGTCGGTTCTCGTCATTACGAGTGGAAATTGTTTTATTTGATTGTATTTTTACTTTACTGGATTAAAGACTCTGTTTTCGCCAAGTCGCTTTTGGGTCCTCATTCACCTGCATAACAGTTCCTGCTTGAAGTGCAGTGCAGGGAAAATCTCAAGTTTATCCATTTGGGTATAGTTTTAGAGCTTCATTGCAAGTCGCCAGAGTTAGATTTTCATCCTCAGAAACTTCTAGAAGCGACTGACTAACATTGGCATAATTGAGGCATAATGCTTTTGTGGCTTGTTCATGGGCAGACCACCTCATACCGGAAAGAGTTTTGAGAGTTTCAATTCGACTGTTTTCATTTGGTTGTAAACCAAATGTAACAATCTGCCATTGCCAAGTGGTTTTGGTGGAAAATGTTGTATTTGTATTTATTATGGTCCCTCTTCCAGGTCCAGCATAAGGGGTCCAGAGTCAGAGCAGACTGTTGACACGGTCCCAGAACCCATGGGACTAAGTGTCTTTAATTTATCAAGCCCTGCCCATGTCTCCTTGCTTAATACAGGATTGTCTTTTGTGCCTACAACTCAGTGTAATGATTTCGATGTTAAGGTGGGCACGTAAAAAACAAAATTAAACATCCGTTTAAGGGAATATTTTAGCTCCCCCTAATCCTGACATTTCAACTGAAGATGTAGTCTTCACTCCTGCATGTACTTCGACTCCTTTTTTAGAAGTAAGAGTTATTTTGTACCTCCAGCCAATCACAATCACTCTATTGAGACGTATTGTAGACTTGTTGAAAAATATGTTGGTAATCTCCTTAATAAGAACAAACATGCGTACATATCTTTCCATCATTTACCTAAGGAAGATAAACAAGCTTTGCTTGATTTACAATCCGATACGTCAGTCGTTACCTGATAAGGGTGGGTCGGTTGTACTCATGGATAGGACAGTTTATGTAAATGAGTGTCAGACTACTGCTGGACATCGCCTTTTATAAGAAACTCAGAAGTGACCCCCTTTGCCAATTTCAAAACCCTTTCTTCACTGTCCTAGATGTGTATTTAAGTTCTGGTCAAACCACCTAAAAAAATAACACAACTTTTTGGATATACAACGGCCTAAAAGTTCTACTTTCAAAATGACATAAGAATGTTACAAAACCTCCAGGGCGCCCTATTGCTATTGTAGTGGGCATTGATGCAGTAACGGCCCCTTCATCGACTTGTTGAATCTTTTATTAGACCACTTGCAGAACAGCTCTCCTCCTTTGTAAAGGACACCAGCAGTATGATCGCTTCTTATTTAATCCCTTGATCATCTCCCTGAGAATACTTTGTTAGTTGTGGGTTACAAATAGAAACAGTCATTTCTAAATCCTCAACCCAACATTATGTTTTGCCTAACATTATTTCTGCAGAAAAATTACACCAAATAAACTTCAGTTCGTGCTAAATACGGCTGCTAGAATCCTGACTAGAACCAATGTATTTTTATCATATTACTCCAGTGCTAGCCTCCCTACACTGGCTTCCTGTTAAGGCAAGGGCTGATTTCAAGGTTTTACTGCTAACCTACAAAGCATTACATGGGCTTGCTCCTACCTATCTTTCCAATTTGGTCCTGCCGTACATACCTTCACGTACGCTATGGTCACAAGACACAGGCCTCCTAATTGTTCCTAGAATTTCTAAGCAAACAGCTGGAGGCAGGGCTTTCTCCTATATTGCTCCATTTTTATGGAATGGTCTGCCTATCCATGTGAGAGACGCAGACTCGGTCTCAACCTTTAAGTCTTTATTGAAGACTCATCTCTTCAGTAGGTCCTATGATTGAGTTTAGTCTGGCCCAGGAGTGTGAAGGTGAACGGAAGAGCATTGGAGCAACGAACCGCCCTTGCTGTCTCTGCCTGTCCGGTTCCCCTCTTTCCACTGGGATTCTCTGCCTCTAACCCTATTACAGGGGCTGAGTCACTGGCTTACTGGTGCTCTTCCATGCCATCCCCAGGAGGGGTGCGTCACTTGAGTGGGTTGAGTCACTGATGTGGTCTTCCTGTCTGGGTTGATGCCCCCCCTTGGGTTGTGCCGTGGCGGAGATCTTTGTGGGCTGTACTCAGCCTTGTCTTAGGATGGTAAGTTAGTGGTTGAAGATATCCCTCTAGTGGTGGTGGGGGGGGGGGCTGTGCATGGCAAAGTGGGTGGGGTTATATCCTTCCTGTTTGGCCCTGTCCGGGAGTATCATCGGATGGGGCCACAGTGTCTCCTGTCCCCTCCTGTCTCGGACTCCAGTATTTATGCTGCAGTAGTTTGTGTCGGGGGGCTAAGGTCAGGTTGTTATATCTGTCTCCTGTCTTATCCGGTGTCCTGTGTGAATTTAAGTATGCTCTCTAATTCTCTCTTTCTTTCTTTCTTTCTTTCTTTCTTTCTTTCTTTCTTTCTTTCTTTCTTTCTTTCTTTCTTTCTTTCTTTCTTTCTCTCTCTCAGGGGACCTGAGCCCTAGGACCATGCCTCAGGACTACCTGGCATGATGACTCCTTGCAGTGCCCAGTCCACCTGGCCGTGCTGCTGCTCCAGTTTCAACTGTTCTGCCTGCGGCTATGGAACCCTGACCTGTTCACCGGACGTGCTACCTGTCCCAGACCTGCTGTTTTCAACTCTCTAGAGACAGCAGGAGCAGTAGAGATACTCTTAATGATCGGTTATGAAAAGCCAACGGACATTTACTCCTGATGTGCTGACCTGTTGCACCCTCGACAACTACTGTGATTATTATTATTTGACCATGCTGGTCATTTATGAACATTTGAACATCTTGGCCATGTTCTGTTATAATCTCCACCTGGCACAGCCAGAAGAGAACTGGCCACCCCTCATAGCATGGTTCCTCTCTAGGTTTCTCCCTAGGTTTTGGCCTTTCTAGGGAGTTTTTCCTAGCCACCGTGCTTCTACACCTGCATTGCTTGCTGTTTGGGGTTTTAGGCTGGGTTTCTGTACAGCACTTTGAGATATCAGCTGATGCAAGAAGGGCTATATAAATCAATTTGATGATCCTCAAAAAGTTTTACAGCTGCACCATCGAGAGCATCGAGTGGTTGCACCACTGCCTGATATGGCAACTGCTCGGCCTCCGACCCCAAGGCACTTCATAGGGTAGTGCGTACAGCCCAGTACATCCCTGGGGCCAAGTTTCCTGCCATCCAGGACCTCTATACCAGGTGGTGTCAGAGGAAGGCCCTAAGGACTCCAGCCACTCTAGCCATACTGTTCTCTTTGCTACCTTACGGCAAGCGGTACTAGAGTGCCAAGTCTAGGTCCAAATGGTTTCGTAACAGTTTCTAACCCCACGCCATAAGACTCCTGAAATACTAATCAATACAACTTTTTTCCCAGACTATTTGCATTAAACCCCCCCCAACCTACATGTACATATTATCTCAATTACCTCGACTAAGCTGTGCCTCCACATTGACTCTGTACCAGTACCCTCTGTATATTGCCTCACTAGTGTTATTTTATTGTTGCTCCCTATTTTCTTATTTTTTATTTAAAAAATATATTTTATTCATTTTTTACCTCTGTTTATTTGAGTAAATACTTTAACTTATTTTTTCTTAACTGCATTGATGGATAAGGGCTTGCAATGTGTCAAATACATTTAGATTTGATTTAATCCCATCAGCTCTAGCTAAGTGTTCATATGGTGGAGGAGAGCATCCGAGTGAGAGGGGGAAATAGGCAGACTTCCTCCGCACAAAGAGCGTGATAGAAATCCTGATGAGAGTGCTGAAAGGGCAGCAGAGTGAGGTAGGAATTATGGTCCCTTTGGTCTTATTCCTATTGTAGTGAGTCAACAGTTGAAGGTTGGGACCAGAGAAACACAGTGTATGTTTGTTTTTTTTTGTCCAAGGTACACCAATGTTGCTTTTGCAAAACAAATGTAAAAAAATAAATGGTGAAACAAACTGAAATATTCGTTGCACATCTTAAACGTGGCCCTTTTCAGTTCAGTTGATACAGTAAACACGCCTTCGCAGAGAAAAGAGACCTGAACATGACATGTTTAAAGGACATACGCTTGACTGCTTCATTAGCCTTTCATATGGTGTCTACTCTCAAACTCCAAGACTGGGGTTGTCAATGAGTTACACCATTTAGCTTCTTCTCCTTCCTTCAAATTGTCCATTGGCTCTGATATCATGTGAGAAACATCTTTAAAGGTCATCAATTTGATCAGATTTTGTCTTAGCTGTAGGATGGCATTTAGGAGATTGACTTATTATTGTTGACCGAGTGTTGATCATGTAGGGAGTAAAGGACACTGCCATGCGATGGAGCAGACCTCGGTTCAAATTAGAATGAATTTAAAATACTTTATCTATGCTTGACTGAACTTGCCTGGCGCAATGAAACCAATATAATAATTGCAAATACGCAAACCGTGCCTATCTGACACTCCAGGCAAGCTAAAGTTAACTAAACAATGTCAAATAGTATTTGTGATAGAGGGAGATCGGACATACAATACAGTACTGAGAATCCTGTCTGATTTGATCCCCATGTGGCATCAGTGGGATGACAGGGGAGGGTCTGAGGTGCCATAAGGGTGAAATCAACAGAAACACGTCAACATCTCCTGAACCCATCTTTAAAGTCTCCAGGCTAACAGCTGGGACTGTCCTGATTTTCCGGAATCGGTCTTCACTGCCCGTCCCTATGCCTTCTGTGTCATTGCTCATATTGCATCTCAAGCTGTGTTTTCAATATAGTTTAACAAGGTGATGCATGTTGGAATAGCTTTCAGTGTCTGGAGTCTGAATGGTTCTCAAATGCAGCATCAGTATTTGTCAGGGGATTCAACATTTCAGAAAGTGGAAGCATATGATGTGTTTGCTACTATTCAAAGTCACAGGAAAAGTTAATATACATTTCCTACATGATTAGATACCTATCAGTGGACTGTGTCCTCAATAGGACACATGCGCACACACACACACGCACACAAACAAAAACTCTCTGGGAGCATGTTTGTGGGCAGGATTTGCATTCGAGGGCATACGGCTGTGATTCCAATGGCTGTGAAGGTCCCTACAGACAGCCAGCTGCTCCTCAGCCTCACCCAAGGCCATTCTCATTTACCAACAATTAGAGCTGCCCCAGACACACACGGCTCTCTGTAAAAAATAAAATAAGGCCATGATGATACTTCGCCTTCCTGGATAGGATCATGATGGGTCACCAAGACCCAGGCACGTGCACAGATAGAGCCCTAGGGTTACTGGAGCACCTGCCCGTTTGCCCTCCTATGAAAAAAAGTCCCCTTTTTATTGGTGGTGTTTAAAAATAAAATAAAATACTTTTTATTGTATTTTTTAAAATCGCATGCAGGAGGTGAGTTTTAAATGAATACCGCCATTATGTTACTTTGGAGTTGCCAGCATGTGTTGTCTCACGGTCAGGGTAGGAGGCAACTGCAGTTTGACTTTGTCCGTAGCGGAACAAATTCAAATCAAGTGTAGACTAGTTAGCTTGTCAAGATGGAATAGCCTAGCTAACTAGCTGATTCATCGGCCCTTAACCCCAAATGATTTTCTCCTGATTATTGTTGACTAACCTCATTCTGCACATATTTGAACAACCGAGACAATCAAATGAGGCTGCAATGAAACCTAATGGGACTATGGGGACTGTGTTGGCAGCCAAATCTGGGGTGTGAACTACGTTTGTATTGAAGCGTTAATTGACATGGTAATGGCCCGATAGAATTGGAGAGATGTTTTTTTTAAACTGACCCCTCTGACGCTGTACGTTAAATTGTGACGTGTCATGGCGTAACGTACAGCACGCATAATGCAACTCATTCTGTGTCGTACAGCCTCTCTCCACCACGTGTAGCGCTTCTCTCTCGGTTTAAAAACAAGAAAGGGGACAGGGATAGGGTAAGGGGGGATACCTAGTCAATTGTACAACTGAATGCATTCATTTTTGCGTCATCACTGACGTTGCTTCTGAAGATAACTTTAGCGCTGCCCTAAAAATCTGATTCAAATTCGACACAAACCTTCAAATAGGTATGTAATGACACATTATATGAATTCTTTATCATGTTTTCTTTACATTTTAGAAGTGACGTTGGAAAGATGGAGTGAAAAAAGCCGTTTCCCCACACGGCTAATTTCCGTATCGCACATTAGGTTTCGCTTCCCCATCTGACAGCGCTCATCGCCTTCTTAAATCATTTAGAGATGGGCAGCATCAATGTCTCATCATTGATTTTTCTGGAAAGGGGAGAAATTGTGCTTTACAATGGTATTCATATTACAGTTGACCTGGAAGTGTTACGTTTTTGGAGCACTAAAATAAGGTCAAATGTACATTACAGCGCGATATACAAAAGTGCGTTAGCTAACTATAACCTGTCAATGGGAGCTCTTGCTCATATTCTTTTATCATTTGCCCTTGTTTTTGAACAGGTAAGTTGACTGAGAACACATTCTCTCTTTAGAGCAACTCTCACCATCTCAAACGTTCACATCAGCTGACACAAACAAAAAGTTCAGTAAAGGTGCGAGATTAAACCAAGTCTGCAACATTATATGATATAAAACCAATTTCCAAAATCCAAGGAATTAGATGGTAGAGATGAACAAGATACCAATAAAAAGAAGCGAGGCGACATTTGCTTGAGTACAAGCAGCATGGAGCTCTTTGGAAAGGTTAAGCCACTATGGGTGTCAGAGCATCCTTCCAATGAGAAAGGCTGTGCGATTGTCATTTTATACCAAATGAACAGTTTAGCACAGAAGGATCCATTCCAGCATGATCATTAAAGGTTATAACAAATGAACAGTTTAACGCCAAAGCTCCAGTCCAGTGTGCTCATAAAAGTTACTACAGCTTCTATGGGACGTTTGCATGTTATCAGTATGTCAAGGCACGTAGTTGTATCAGATCACAGAGAAGTAATTAGCATACATATAGGCCATGAATAGCATGGAATAGCATTCAGATGACTTCCATTGAAGCACCATTGTTACTGGGAAGTGTGAAGACAGACCTATGATTACTTCTGGCATGGGTGGTTCATGGTGTGTCCCGATTATCTCTTATATCTACCGTAGTGTGCACTTGCTCACTTCCATTCACGGATTTGAAAGGAAATGACTAGTAGTATGTATTGAAACTCCCATTAGACCATGCCAACACCAATCAACACGATTTAAAATTTGTGGAGAGTAGTGAACGAGTGCACACTTCAGAAGAAAGGAGATTATTGGGACACACCCATGAAAGCATTTAATCATCATTCATTTTGTCCATGGTCTCTCCAAAAGAAAAAGACATACAGTGCCTTCAGAAAGTATTCACATCCCTCGACTTCTTACACATTTTGTTGTGTTACAACAAATTGTCATTTTTGGTCAACAATCGACACCATTTTTTTTCTCAATAATTATGAAAAATACAACACCACTATATCTTGATTAAAGAAGTATTCAAACCCCTGGGTCAATATACATGTTGGAATGACCTTTGGCAGCGATTACAGCTGTGTGTCTTTTTGGGTAAGTCTCTAAGAGCTTTCCACAACTACAGTGAGGCAGGTAGCCTAGTGTTTAAAAGCGTTGGGCCAGTAACTGAAAGGTTGTTGGTTTGAATCCCCAAGAGGGCTAGGTGAAAAGTCAGTTGATGTGCCCTTGAATAAGGCACTTCACCCTAATTGCTCCTGTAAGTTGCTCTGGATAAGTGTGTCTGCTAAATGACTAAAATGTAAATGATTGTGCAACATTTTCCCATTATTCTTCAAGTTCTGTCAAATTGGTTGTTGATCATTGCTAGACAACCAATTTCAGGTCTTGCCGCAGATTTAAGTCAAAACCAACTCGGACAACCAGGAACATTCACTGTCTTCTTGGTAAGTAACTACAGTGTAAATCTGGCCTTGTGTTTTAGGTTATTGTCCTGCTGAAAGATTAATTATTCTCCCAGTGTCTGGGGAAAAGCAGACTGAACAGATTTTCCTCCAGGATTTTGCCTGTGCGTAGCTCCATTCAGTTTTGATTTTATTCTGAAAAACTCCCCAGTCCTAATCAATAACAAACATACCCATAACTTAATGCAGCCACCAATATACTTGAAAATATGGAGAGTAGTACTCAGTAATGTGTTGTATTGGATTTGCCCCAAACATAACACTTTGTATTTTGGACAAAAAGTTAATTGTTTTGCAACATTTTTTTTCTAGTATTACTGTAGTGCATTAGCTGTCAGAGCAGCTTACATAGCCCATCTGTAAATAGCCCATCCAACTACATACCTCATCCCCATATTTGCTTTTAGTTTTTTTGCTCTTTTGCACACCAATATTTCTACTTGCACATCCTCATCTGCACATTATTACTCCAGTGTTAATTGCTAAATTGTAATTACTTCCCAACTATGGCCTATTTATTGCCTTACCTCCTTACTTAATTTGCAAACACTGTATACAGATTTTTCTATTGTGTTATGGACTGTACGTTTGTTTATTCCATGTGTAACTCTGTGTTGTTGTTTTTGTCGCACTGCTTTGCTTTATCTTGGCCAGGTCGCAGTTGTAAATGATAACTTCTTCTCAACTGGCCTACCTGGTTAAATAAAGGTAAATAAAAAATCCAAATAAAAAAGTGCCTTGTTGCAAACAGGATGCATGTTTTGGAATATTTGTTCTTTGAACTCTGTCAATAAGGTTAGTATTGTGGAGTAACTATAATGTTGTTGATCCATCCTCAGTTTTCTACTATCACAGCCATTAAACTCTGTAACTGTTTAAAGTCCCCATTGGCCTCATGGGGAAATCCCTGAGCGGTTTCCTTCCTCTCCATCAACTGAGTTAGGAAGGATGCCTGTATCTTTGTAGTGACTGGGTGTATTGATACACCATCCAAAGTGTAATTGATAACTTCACCATGCTCAAAGGGATATTCACTGTCAGAGTTTTGTTTTATCTTTTACCCATCTACCAATAGGTGCCCTTCTTGGCGATGCATTGTGGAACCTCTGTAGTTTTTGTGGTTGAATCTGTGTTGGAAATTCACTGCTCGACTGAGGGATCTTACAGATAATTGATTGTGGTGTAAAGAGATGTGGTAGTCATTCAAAAATCATGTCAAACACTATTATTGCACACACGGTCCATGCAACTTATGTGACTTGTTAAGTCAATTTTTCCTCCTGAACGTAGTTAGGGTTGCCATAACAAAATAGTAGAATACTTATTGACTCAAGACATTTCAGCTTTTCGATTTTTATCATTTGTATACATAAAAAAAAAAACATAATTGCATTTTGACATTATGGGGTATTGTGTCTAGGCCAGTGCCAAAACCAAATCTAAATTTAATACATTTTAAATTCAGGCTGTAACACAACAAAATGTGGAAAAAGTCAAGTGGAGTGAAAGTTTCTGAAGGCAATATGTTAGGGAGCATTATAAAGCACATGGGTAAATGGGACAAGATGGCAGGGAAGAAAACATAGAAATGTCCTGCATTTGTGGCTTTTCAGATTTTTATTTTATTTAACAGCTAAAATATATGAATATACACATTTGAAAGGACAATGGTGCACTCTTGTGGTCTGTAGTAATGGTACCATGAAAGGGTTTGGTTGCTGTCCTATTTCCAACCAGGCCCTGGTTCTCCCTCCTTCTTTGGCACTACCATTAAACTAATAGGGGTTTAAATGTCGGTCTATTTCCCTACCTGCACTTCCTGGAAAGGTGTCGCTGACAATTATCTCTGTTTCATGACAGGTGGTAGTCTGGATGTCTCATGTGGCAGATAAGAGAAATGCAAATGAGCTGAACAAGCATCTGCTGCCCAGGGAGAGGGAGTCGTTTAATGCCAACCAGAGGCGGGCATAAAAAAGGTCCTGGGATGAGTGTCATCAAAATGACTCACCCAAACCTTATCCCCCAACACACACACACACACACACACACACACACACACACACACACACACACACACACACACACACACACACACACACACACACACACACACACACACACACACACACACACACACACACACACACACACACACACACACACACACACACACACACACACACACACACACAGGCTCACCCTGGCTGTTTGATGTTGAAAAGGTCCACAGAGCAGGCGAACATTTGCTGGGGTTGGAGGTGGAGAGAGGACGTTGATGTTTTTTTCATAGGTCATCTCTTCATTACACACCTGGGGGATGGAATTCAACAGGCATTTATTCAAAGAGGAAAGTTAGACTGTTTTGCCTCAGCACTAACTCAATTCCAAATCCAATTGTACTAATGCACCAAACATAAACAGAGAGAAACGGTTTCAGTTTGTGGAACAACATGTGAGGAGAATGTCAACATTTTCATCAACTTTATCTGGGTTATAGGCCCATTGAAAAGACTGCAGTTGGTAGAAGAAACCAAGAGAGAGACACACATACACACACACTGGTAGGTCTATTTAGTCGTTATTTCCTCATCTTAAGCCTCATATTTCACAAAGCTATACATGGTGTCTGCTGGTTGGCGGCAATAATGTGTCTGCTGGCTGGCGGCAATAATGTAATTACTTGTTTAGTACATAAAGTTAGAAATTCAAACATTGCAAATTGTTAAATTCATTTCCAATGCAAAAGCCTACTAATCAGCTACCAATATATATGTTTGAATATACAAATGTCATGTATAGCCTACCTGAACCTGCATGACATGAGCCATCCTCATGCACTCTCCCAGCTTGGATAGAAAGTTGTTGTGCATAAAACCACTCTATTAATGCCAAATAATACAATCAGTCCACCCTCAAAACACTGGCTTACTTGGGATTGTTTCATTATATATTGTGGCCTACCATCTATAGCTATACAGAATACTGGATTTTGGTACTATTTATAAACATTTACTACAAATTACACATCAAATAGCCTAACAATCATGAAAAGGGTAGTCGGCTTGAGGAAAAATTCAGCCACTATTTATTGATGAATGAATTGCTCTCTCTGTATTTCGACATAAAGATTAACTTTATCGAACAAAACAAACATTTATTGTCTAACATGGAGACCATCAGATGAAGATCATCAAAGGTAAGTGATTCATTTTAACGCTACTTCTGACTTTTGTGACACCTCTCCTTGGTTGGAAAATGGCTGTATGGTTTTCTGTAGCTAGGCGCTGACCTAACATAATCGCAAAGAGTGCTTTCGCCGTAAAGCTTTTTTGAAATCTGACACAGCGGTTGCATTAAGGAGAAGTTTATCTTTAATCATAGGTTTAACACTTGTTTCTTCAATATTTATGAGTATTTCTGTAATTTGATGTGGCTCTCTGTACTTTCACCGGATGTTTGTTTGACACAATGCATTTCTGAACATAAACGCACCAATTTCAAATGAAGTTTTTGGACATAAAGATGAACTTTATCGAACATAACACACATTTATTGTCTAACATGGAGTCCTGGGAGTGCCATCCGGTGAAGATCATCAAAAATTTGTGATTCATTTTAACGCTATTTCTGTCTTTTGTGACACCTCTCCTTCTTTGGAAAATGGCTGTATGGTTTTCTGTGGCTAGGCGCTGACTTAACATAATCGCAAAATGTGCTTTCGCCGTAAAGCCTTTTTGAAATCAGACTGTGGCTGGATTAACAAGAAGTGTATTATTAAAATGGTGTATAATACTTGTATGTTTGAGGAATTTTAATTATAAGATTTCTGTTGTTTGAATTTGGCACCCTGCAATTTCACTGGCTGTTGGCGAGGTGGGAAGATACCGTCCCACATATCCCAGAGAGGTTAAACAATACTTTTCTTCTGTCCACTCTTTTTTTAACATTTATTTTATTTCACCTTTATTTAACCAGGTAGGCAAGTTGAGAACAAGTTCTCATTTACAATTGCGACCTGGCCAAGATAAAGCAAAGCAGTTTGACACATACAACAACACAGAATTACACATGGAGTAAAACAAACAAACAGTCTCTAATACAGTAGAAAAAAACGTCTATATATAATGTGAGCAAATTAGTTGAGATAAGGGAGATAAAGGCAACAAAAAAAGGCCATGGTGGTGAAGTAAATACAATATAGCAAGTAAAACACTGGAATGGTAGATTTGCAGTGGAAGAATGTGCAAAGTAGAGAGAAATAATGGGGTGCAAAGGAGCAAAATAAATAAATAAATAAATGCAGTAGAGGGAGAGGTAGTTGTTTGGGCTAAATTATAGATGGGCTATGTACAGGTGCAGTAATCTGTGAGCTGCTCTGGCAGCTGGTGCTTAAAGCTGGTGAGGGAGATAAGTGTTTCCAGTTTCAGAGATTTTTGTAGTTCGTTCCAGTCATTGGCAGCAGAGAACTGGAAGGAGAGGCGGCCAAAAGAAGAATTAGTTTTTGGGGGTGACCAGAGAGATATACCTGCTGGAGCGCGTGCTACAGGTGGGTGATGCTATGGTGACCAGCGAGCTGAGATAAGGGGGGACTTTAACCAGAAAGGTCTTGTAGATGACCTGGAGCCAGTGGGTTTGACGATGAGTATGAAGCGAGGGCCAGCCAACAAGAGAGCACAGGTCGCAGTGGTGGGTAGTATATGGGGTTTTGGTGACAAAATGGATGGCACTGTGATAGACTGCATCTAATTTATTGAGTAGGGTATTGGAGGCTATTTTGTAAATGACATCGCCGAAGTCGAGGACCGGTAGGATGGTCAGTTTTACAAGGGTAGGTTTGGCAGCATGAGTGAAGGATGCTTTGTTGTGAAGTAGGAAGCCAATTCTAGATTTAACTTTGGATTGGAGATGTTTGATGTGAGTCTGGAAGGAGAGTTTACAGTCTAACCAAACACCTAGGTATTTGTAATTATCCACATATTCTAGGTCAGAACCGTCCAGAGGTGTGATGTTGGACGGGCGGACGGGCAGGTGCAGGCAGCGATCGGTTGAAGAGCATGCATTTAGTTTTACTTGTATTTAAGAGCAATTGGAGGCCACTGAAGGAGAGTTGTAAAGCATTGACGCTCGTTGGAGGGTTGTTTACACAGTGTCCAAAGAAGGGCCGAAAGTATACAGCATGGTGTCGTCTGTGTAGAGGTGGATCAGAGACTCTCCAGCAGCAAGAGCGACATCATTGATGTATTCAGAGAAGAGAGTCGGTCCAAGAACTGAACCCTGTTGCACCCCCATAGAGACTACCAGAGGCCCGGACAACAGGCCCTCCTATTTTATGCACTGAACTCTATAAGAGAAGTAGTTGGTGAACCAGGCGAGGCAATCATATGAGAAACCAAGGCTATCGAGTCTGCCGATGAGGATGTGGTGATTGACAGAGTCGAAAGCCTTGGCCAGGTCAATAAATACGGCTGCACAGTATTTTTTCTTATCGATGGCGGTTAAGATATTGTTTAGGAACTTGAGCGTGGCTGAGGTGCACCCATGACCAGCTCTGAAACCAGATTGCATAGCGAAGAATGTATGGTGGGATTCAAAATGGTCGGTGGAAACCATGGCCAGTCGTAGAAAAATGCTTATTGAAATTCTTTCTTAAAGCCCAGCTCTGTGGGGTGCATGGCTTAAAGTGGTCCTGTGGACAGATACTTCAATCTCCGCTGTAGAGCGTTGCAGCTGTGTTATCTTTGCAGCTATGTTTGGTCTCTTTTATTGCCTCTCTGATTAATGCACTCCTTGCCTGGTCTGTGAGTTTTGGTGGGCGGCCCTCGCTTGGCAGGTTTGTTGTTTTTTAATAATGGATTTAATGGTGCTCCGTAGGATTTTAAAAGTTTTGGATATTTTTTTATAACCCAACCCTATCTGTACTTCTCCACAACTTTGTCACTGACCTGTTTGGAGAGCTCCTCGGTCTTCATGGTGCCGCTTGCTTGGTGGTGCCCTTTGCTTAGTGGTGTTGCAGACTTTGAGGCCTTTCAGAACAGGTATATATATATATATATATACCGAGATCATGTGACAGATTATGTGACACTTAGATTGCACACAGTTGGACTTTATTTAACTAATTATGTGACTTCTGAAGGGAATTGGTTGCACCAGATCTTATGTAGGGGCTTCAGAGCAAAGGGGGTGTCACGTTTGCTCCACCCCCCCCCCCCCCCGGCTGCCCTGCATCACGCACTCCTATCATCCATTACACACACCTGCCTTCCCTTGTCACGCGCATCTAAGATGTTGGACTCACTCATCACCTGTTATTACCTCCCCTATATTTGTCAGTTCCTCAGCTCTGTTCACTGCTAATGCATTGATTGTTTTTTTGCCTTTGTTTCGTGTATGCTGACGCTGTTCCTGTCTCGTTCCATGTCCATTATTTATTAAATGTTTTACTCCTCGTACCGGCTTCGTCTCTCCAGCGTCAACTCATGTGACAGGAGGTGATAATACATACTATGCACGCACCACTCTTCCATTTTTTTTTATTTTTTAAACAAGGTATCTTTCTCATTTCACTTCACCAATTTGGACTATTTTGTGTATGTCCATTACATGAAATCCAAATAAAAATCCATTTAAAGTACAGGTTGTAATGCAACAAAATCGGAAGCAAATCCAAGGGGGATTGTAACTTCTGCTTCCAACTCACACTATCAAACACGTAGATCTCCTGAACGCAGCACACTTTCCAGATCCCAATCACCTGAATTCTGATAACCTGTTCACACACCTGTATGTCATTATCACACACTATTTAGTTCAGTTCTTTACACCCCATCATTGTGAGGTATAGTTTGTTTTGTGACACATGTCTATTCGGAGCGCTTGGTTTCCCATAATTTAATCCTCCCGTGTATGATAGCTTTGGCCTCCCTCACTAACGACGCCTTTTGCCTATTCGCTGCCTGTACTTTAGCCTATCAGATTTCCTGTTATCAACCTATTGCCTCCATCTGAACAGTCACTTAGTCTGATTTGTCTTCGATACATTTTTCATCACCTTCTGCACACTATTGTTGCAAATCAGGCTAGTTAGTTAACATGTCGATTTCCCAACAGCTCCATCAAGCATCGCATGGATCTTGAAATCGGCAGCGGCAGCAACCATTCATGATGTGTCTAGATATACATGTTTCAATTCTATAATTAAAGGACATGCTAGACATGGTTTGCCTGCTTCATCACAATTTTGTTTTGAAAGTTCTCTTGAGGACTGATGCCCGAATTAACATTCTACTAGTTACTCAATGGCATTCTCTGCTCTGCCATGTGTGATGAAGATTTAGTCTAAAGTGCATTATAGTGACTTGGAAAGACAATTACATTCCTAATGAAAGCAAATCATTATTACGAAAATCTTTTGTCATCACTGTGATGTCACCAGATTATTTTTGGAGTATAACTTTAGCTAGCTAGCTAAGATTGAGGGACAGGACCAGATAGCCATATCTCTAAAGTACATTTGACAACATGATAATGATGGCAAACCAGTTTCCTACTAATTACTTGCCTACTTTAGCAATGTCGTCGTATTTTCAGGCCACTATAGTGTCTCCTCAGATAATGTTACTGTAGCTAGATTGCTAGTTACCAAAGTCTGAGATAAATAATGGTAGCTAGCCTGTTGACTGTTGTTCAAGCTGTCAGTCACCCAGAACAGAACGTGGTAGCCTACTTGATTTAGTTTGTGTCTTGTCTTTTAAAAATTTATTTTCTTTGATGACTGTACAAAATAAAATGCTAAAAGTTACAATTTGAAGAGTATTTGTCATTAGTTAAGTATTAGAGTGAAAACAAACTGGCTTGTGATTGGATTTGTAGCTATTAGTTTGCCAGCCAGTGTAAAGATCTTCGTCTGTTGTTTGTAGAAAGTCAGACCGAAATGCAGCGTGTAGGTTACTCATGACTTTTAATGAAGCTAATACAGTAATTGAAATAACGAAGAAGAAAACAACAAACAAATGAAACTAATACAGCCTATCTGGTGACTAACACTAAGACAGGTACAATCACCCACGAAATACAACGCGCACTCAGGCTACCTGAATACGGTTCCCAATCCAAGACAACTAGAATCAGCTGACTCCAATTAGGAATCGCCTCAGGCAGCCAAGCCTAACTAGACACACCCCTAATAATACACACTCCCAATTAATACAAACCCTAATACGAAAATACAACATATAAACCCATGTCACACCCTGGCCTACCCAAACATATAACAAAAACACAAGATACAATGACCAACGCGTGACAGAACCCCCCCCTAAGGTGCGGACTCCGGGACGCACCTCAAGAGCATAGGGAGGGTCCGGGTGGGCGTCTGTCCATGGTGGCGGTTCTGGCTCGGGACGTGGACCCCACTCCATCAATGTCCTAGTTCCTCCCCTTCGCGTCCTAGGATAATCCACCTTCTCCGCCGACCATGGCCTAATAGTCCTCACCCTGATCCCCACATAACTGAGGGGCAGCTCGGGACCGAGGGGCAGCTCGGGACCGAGGGGCAGCTCGGGACAGAGGGGCAGCTCGGGACAGAGGGGCAGCTCGGGACAGAGGGGCAGCTCGGGACAGAGGGGCAGCTCAGGACAGCAGGGCAGCCCGGGACAGAGGGGCAGCCCGGGACAGAGGGGCAGCCCGGGACCGAAGCAGCCCGGTACTGAGGGGAAGCCCGGTACTGAGGGGAAGCCCGGTACTGAGGGGAAGCCCGGTACTGAGGGGAAGCTCGGTACTGAGGGGAAGCCCGGTACTGTGAGGGAGCCCGGTACAGAGAGGGAGCCCGGTACTGAGAGGAAGCTCAGTACTGAGAGGAAGCTCAGGCAGGTAGTAGGCTCCGGTAAATCCTGGCTGGCTGGTGGACCTGGATGATTAAGGTTGTCTGGCCGATCTAGAAGATCTTGGTAGACTGGCACTTCTGGCGGATCCTGGCAGACTGGCACTTCTGGTGGATCCTGGCAGACTGGCACTTCTGGTGGATCCTGGCAGACTGGCACTTCTGGTGGATCCTGACAGACTGGTGACGCTGGGCTGACTGGCGGCGCTGGGCAGACTGGGAGCACTGGTGGCGCTGAACAGACAGGAGACTCCGGCAGCGCAGGAGAGGAGAAAGGCTCTGGCTGAGCTGAACAGGCGGGAGACTCCGATAGCGCAGGAGAAGAGAACAGCTCTGGTTGTGCTAAACAAGCGGGAGACTCCGGCAGCGCAGGAGGGGAGAAAAGCACTGGCTGCGCTGAACAGGCGAGGCGCACTGGTGGCCTGGTGCGTGGTGCTGGAACTGGTGGTACTGGCGCGAGGACACGCACAGGAAGCCTGGAGCGGGGAGCTGCTACCGGAGGACTGGTGTGTAGAGGTGGCTCTGGATAGACCGGACCGTGCAGGCGCACTGGAGCTATTGAGCACCGAGCCTGCCCAAGCTTACCTGGCTCGATGGCCACTCTAGCCCGGCCAATAGGATGGGCTGGTATGAGTCGCAGCTGGCTCTGCACCCGCACTGGAAACACCGTGTGCTCCATAGCATAACACGGTGCCTGCCCGGTCTCTCTAGCCCAACGGTGAGCACAGGGAGTATGCGCAGGTTTCCTACCTGGCATAACTATTCTCCCTTCTAGCTCCCCCCCAATAATTTTTTTGGGCTGTTTTTCCGGTTTCCAACCGCGTCGCCGTGCTGCCTCCTCATACATACGCCTCTCCGCTTTAGCTGCCTCTATTTCCTCCTTGGGACGGCGATATTCTCCCGGCTGCTCCCAGGGTCCTTGACCGTCTAATTCCTCCTCCCATGTCCAAATCTCCAAATGATGCATTCTCTCCCATTGCAACTGCTCTTCACGATTAACAGGGAGAGTAGGCTCAGGTCTGTTTCCTGACTCAGCCACTCTCTCTCTGCTCTTTCCCCTGTTACCTTCAGTTTTCGCTCTGTATAGCAATGCTTTCCTTCTCGATTCCATCCGTGTATAGCCCTCTTCGCATTGCTGTAGGGAATCCCAGGCGGGCTCTTGCACTCGCTCTGGGTCGGCTGCCCACCTGTCGATTTCTTCCCACGTCGTATAATCCCATCTTCTGCCATCCATAGCGTCCTCCTTCAGATCCTGCCAGTTCACACGCTGCTCGGTCTGTGAATCGTGGTGGGTGATTCTGTAATGATCTTCGTCTGTTGTTTGTAGAAAGTCAGACCGAAATGCAGCGTGTAGGTTACTCATGACTTTTAATGAAGCTAATACAGTAATTGAAATAACGAAGAAGAAAACAACAAACGAATGAAACTAATACAGCCTATCTGGTGACTAACACTAAGACAGGTACAATCACCCACGAAATACAACGCGCACTCAGGCTACCTAAATACGGTTCCCAATCCGAGACAACTAGAATCAGCTGACTCCAATTAGGAATCGCCTCAGGCAGCCAAGCCTAACTAGACACACCCCTAATAATACACACTCCCAATTAATACAAACCCTAATACGAAAATACAACATATAAACCCATGTCACACCCTGGCCTACCCAAACATATAACAAAAACACAAGATACAATGACCAAGGCGTGACAGCCAGAAGAAAGAGAATAGCTATTATTATTATTATGAGCTAGCTAGATATCTCATTAGGCGTATGTTCATCTGTGATATGATTCCTAAAAAATGGTCAGCCTTCTGAATGCAAAAATGAATGTATAACCCTTATGATGGATCATATGACTTCTGAAAGCTCAAGCTGGAGGTCTAGCTGGTTTGACTCTGCTACATGATCACATTATTGGAGTTATGGACATATGGAGATATGACATTTTTGCGTTTTCTCAAATGTAACTTTGTCACTTTACCAACAGGTTGATAACTTGTAGCTACACAATTCCCTTCCATTCATGATTCCCTTTCTTATGGGCTAAATGGTCATCACTGAAGACGGCCTGCAGGATGAGGAGGACCATGAGGTCATGGACTTCTTGGAAGAAGATGCTTTTGATGAGCAGTTACTTGGTGAAGACTAGGACGAAAGGTATGAGACACACACAGGACAGACAGATGACCATCGACTTGCAGAGAAGCAGCTAAACTGGTTCACCCCCTAACCCTCCTAGGTTGATGCTGGTGGTGCCTGCTGTACAGACCAAGCTGGTGGTGCAGGTCATAGAAATGCTATAGCCTGGTCCCAGTTCTGTTTATGCTGTCTTGCCAACTCCTAATTTATGATAGATGTCGTGCCATGGTACCATAACAGTTGGCTTGGCTTTACATAGGAGTTAGCTGTATAGCACAAACAGATCAAAGACCAAGCTAACATTTGGCTGGTTGCCAGAACAGAAAGAGTGAAACTTAAAATGTGCTACTCTAGAAATGGTCGCCTTTGTTACAGGAAAGATAGAACGGAGAATATGACGTGGTTTGCGTGTGTGGCACCTGAATGTAAGGGCAAGCATTTGTGTATGATGTTATGGTTATGATGTAACTTGTACTTTGTTTTCCGGTTTGAATGAGACAATATACTCCCCTAACCTTATTCTTTCAATAAAGTTATTGTTTTATTAATATTAAATTACTTGTATAATGTCTTTCTTATCATATGTAAGACTCAATGCTTTCTGAAATTTGTTTTGATGCGCACAAATGTGTTTCATTTACTATCCCCATGAGAAAGTGTCTGATCACGGAAAATTCCATAGACCTTTTGAGAAATACCGTCAGTCACTAAAACAGGTGTTCCTTATTTTGTAAAGGTTTCAAATAGAAATAACTATTACTGTGAACGACTTATACCTTGAGTTGTAAAGATCAATAACTTGAAAAGATACTTACAGTACATGCCATGGTTTTAACTTTCATTATAACCTTGTTGATGACCCGAGATCCATGTAGACAGTTTCATTTACACAAATGCATGTGCCACAATGGAGCACTCTGGCAGTTTACAATGAAGAACACATCATAAACAGACGCGCTTGCATTTCCGTTGTGTAAATAACTGACAAGAGAATTTATGAAGAATGACAACCTTTCATTGCAGTTCTGGTTTCTTTATTTACTTTCAACAACTTAATTCAAGAGTGTTTACTCATTAGAATTGAAAAAAATAATATATATCCAGTATCATCACAAAGTCTATTTTGCAAAATGATGAAATAGACGTTGTGATGACACTGAAGATTCTACCGTGGGCCATTGTATCTCAGATGCCTAACACAGCAAGCAATACTAAGTATCCAGTACTTAACAGTACTTAGTATTGCTTACTGTGTTTGGCCTCAGAATCCGAGGGCCTTTTGTCTTCCCTGTATATAATCATGGAATTCTGCAATGAATAGATGGCAGACAGGCTGTTCTGGTCCTGCATCTTCTGGTGACCTATTGAAAACAGCACAACAATGACATAGAAAATGATGATGCATTATGTATGCCTATTGTTTTTAATGACAAAACAAAGTATCATGCACACCTGTACAGCGGAGGTTTGTTGCTTTCAGGGTCCAGCTCCAGCTCCAACTGACCGGTTGAATAACATGTGCCTTTGTTGTTTTTTTTGAAGGGGTAAGGGCTCTAGACCATCCTATCAGCCAATCAGGCTGTGTATGTAGTTTTCTAATGCCCACACGATCAGGCTGAGCATTTCAGTGGCACAAGGAGGCTCGGGGAAATAAAAATATATATTTTGGAGTTATATAAAAAAATTAACAGTGATTTATTAACAGTGATTTATTAGACATAAGAGATCATTAAAATATTTAATTAAAAAGACTGCAAAGGGGCTTTAAATTGCTTAGATCGTAAAAGCCATTGTGCTGCCTCAGTTATAGACCTTTCCAAGGCCTTCGACACTGTTGACCACTGCATTCTCATTCAAAGGCTGACTGAAATAGGCCTGGATCATGTTTCTTGCAAGTGGTTTGATAATTATCTGTCAGATAGGACACAATGTGTGATTTCTGTTGGTGTCAAGTCTAGTTTCCTGGATATTAAAACATATTGGGACCTGTCCCTGTACTATTTACTGTATATAAATACTATTGGTCTATCTTTTAAAACTTGTAATATTCATCTGCATGCAGATGACACTTATGTATGCCATTGCCCCAACTGTTGATCAGGCTATGTTGCCTTACAGAAAAGCCCTAGATGGTTTAAAACTGGTAACGCGGGCAATACTAAATATACAGTATCTTGTTCTTAAATTCTCACAAAACAGTTTCAGATGGACAACATTCATTGGATGGTTCTCCCATCAATCTGGTTCCCGCCTATAAATATCTGGGCATTAGGATTGACAAAGACTTCATGTTTTAGAAGTGAGCTTTTTTAGAAATAGATCTTACCTCTCCTTAAATAGCAGGAAGCAGATTGTACATGCAGTTCTTGACTATGGTGACACCATTTACCAGATTGCAGCAGCCACGTACTACTTGTAAACCTTTGGATGCAGCCTACCGTAGCTCCCTTCACTTTATCACAGGTGACTGTTTTAATAATCACCACTGCATCCTGTATCAAAAGGTCGGCTGGTCCTCATTAAAAATGTGTAGATCACTTCACTATTCCCTTTTTGTTTACAACGCTCTACTACACAACTTTCCGACTTACCTAACTTTGCTGTTAAAATATAAAAACACGAGATACCAAACCCATTCCCACGGCTGGTTAACTCTTGAGGTTCCTCAGGTCTCCACCGAACTAGGAAATTCCACTTTTAGTTTTAAAGCACCTCATTGCTGGAACCAACTACAAAATACATTACAATTGGATGTTTGTTTGACCACCGGTAGGTCCCCATCTACAATTGGATGTTTTTTGGACTTCCAGTAGGTCCCCATCTTATGTATGTATGTATGAAATGAATGTATTTGTTTCTCTTGAATATTTGTGTTGTGCAGTGTTTTACTTGTTTTATATTGTATTTTATTTTTGATTTTGTCGTATGAAATTGTATATCCAGGGTTCCTTTGTGAAAAAGACCCTGGTCTCAATGGTGACTCACTGCTTAAATACAAAAAAAGCGGCGGACTGGCATGATGGATCCCGCCAAAACCCAGAGCAAACTGATATGTGCCCTGACACAACAATAGAACGTCAGAACTCAGGCACATACAACTAACTATCCCACTCACCTCACAGTTCCTTGTACTCAGGGAAACACACAAAGTCTCTGAAGTGACCCGGTGTCACGACTTCTGCCGAAGTCGGTTCCTCTCCTTGTTCAGGCGGTGTTCGGCAGTCGACGTCACCGGTCTTTTAGCTATCGCCAATCCATTTGTTTTGTCTTGCTTTCACACACACCTGGTTTCAATTCCCTAATTACATTACATTGTATATTTTCCCTCTGTTTCCCCCCATGTCCTTGTCAGGAATTGTTTATTTTGTAAGTACTATGTGTTACTGGTGCGCTACGGGTTTTGTACCCATGTGTTTGTTGTTTTGTACGCCGTTAGTTTTATATATTAAACTGCACCCCTTACACCCGGAGGTCTCCTTTGTGTGGTTGTGATGGGGCAGAATGTTCCCCCATGCCACAAGGTGCTCAGTCTGTGGAATGGGGCTGTCCTTCTGGGCCACAGGGGATGAAGGCAGGGGATACAGGGGAAAAGGAAGAAGAAACAGGGGATACAGCCCTTGGCTCTGGGGAACCATTCAGTGACACAGGAGAGACTGGATGAGTGGGTGGTCTGGAGACCTGTCTGCGAGGCCTGTGTGGGTTTGTGGGGAATATCATTGCCACATGGAGGTGTTGTGGGGGTCTCTGGAGTTTATGGAGGAAAAGCGGCTCCTCTGTATGGGGTTAACCTGTTCCGGTGCAGTGCCACCTTTCTCCCCCTGGGAGACAGCTGGACCCCCCATCCTCTACAAGACCCTGCAGAGACCCACACAGTGACTGTCCATCTTGGAACAGCACCCTTTCTTTCTCGGGGAGCTGTAGATCCAGACCAGCTCCCTAGCCTCAAAGTGCCTCCCCCGGGTTTAGATTACTATCATTAATCCTGGGTCAAGTGCCTCCCCCGGGTTTAAATTACTATCATTAATCCTGGGTCAAGTCTCAAATGTGGCTAAATTGTAATGTACCGGCACAGATAGAACAAGGAGCAATGACCACTGGTGATCACAGATCACAGATAGATAAAACATGCTACCGGTAACCAAAATATACCTGGGTTTAACACAAGACTGTGTTGCAGTACTCAAGACCTGTCTCGAGACCACATATTGAGTGTCTTTTTCTTGTCTCGACGTCGGATACAATTTTCCTTGGTCTTGACTTGGTCTCGGACAATAAGGGCTCGTAATTTCATCTGAAGACCAGCTGAGACCAGTGGAGTAAAAACCTAATAATTATCAGCTCCCATTCAGTCAGTGCATAAAACCACTTTGCCAGGCCAAATATCCACACACCAGTCGTGACACATTAATATCAAATTGTGGGCTCCCTACTTCACTTCATGTCCTTTATTAACATTAATGTCCTTCACTTTCGTGGAAAAATATCCTAAAACTTTGTCAGTCTTTTCAGAACTTCCTTAATTCGTTGGTAGGGAAGAGTGGAAGAAATGATTTGAAGTTGCATGCTCACTATTAATAAGGTGAGACCGGTGGAAGTTGTAACATATTTTGTATTTATCTATTATAGACCCGTTTGGGTTTGTGATAATTTATAGTGGGTCTCTATTTGCCCTCGGCAAGTCTTTCTGAAAGTATGGGTCGTAAATGCTAATGTGTTTATCTTTGTTATTTTTTACTTTTGAAAGTTATATATTGTATGCCATTCAGCAGATGCTTTTATCCAAAGCGACTGACAGTCATAAGTGCATACATTTTAAGTATGGGTGGTCCCGGAGATCGAACCCACTATCGTGGTGTTAAAATCGCCATGCTCTACCAACTGAGCTACAAAAGACCACCAATTTCATGTACAATAGTAGAATACCCAAGGTGCAATTTCAAAATTTGGTTGTGCACCAGCAGTTTCTCTTATGTCAGAACGTGACAGTCACTCAATTAGTTATGTCAGCTAACAATTTTTCGATTGGTAAGTTAGTCTAGCCAACTATATATACTTTTACTAATCATGGTTGAATACCAACCGAGCAAGCAGGGCACGTGCCCAGGGTGCCCCCCCCCCCCCCTCCCCCCACACATATTAACAATCACCTTTGGCAGCATTACAGTTGTGAGTATTTCTGGGTAAGTCTCTAAGAGCTTTTCACACCTGGATTGTACAATATTTGCAAATTATTATTATTATTATTTTTTAAGTCAAGTTGGTTGTTTATCATTGCTAGACAGTTATTTTCAGCCCAATTTAAGTCAAACTGTAACTAGGCCATTCAGGAACATTCAATGTCGTCTTGGTAAGCAAATCCAGTGTATATTTTGTCTTGTGTTTTAGGTTATTGTCCTGCTGAATGATAAGATGTGTCTACCATTGTCTGTTAAAAATCATACTGAGCCAGGTTTTCCTCTAGGATTTTGCCTATGCTTAGCACCGTTTTCTCCTCTCACAGCCATTAAATGCTGTAACTGCTTTAAAGTCCCCATTGGACTCATGGTGAAATCCCTGAGCAGTTTCCTTCCCCTCTGGCAACTGAGTTAGGAGAGATCCCTGCATCTTTGTAGGGACTGGGTGAATTGATACACCACCTAATGTGCAATTAATAACTTCACCATGTTCAAAGGGATATTAAATGTCAGCTTTTTTTTCTTTACCCATCTACCAATAGGTGCCCTTCTTTGCGAGGCATTGGAAAACCTCCCTGGTCTTTGGGATGAATCTGTGTTTGAAATTCACTACTCAACTGAGGGACCTTAAAGATAATTGTATGTGTGGGGTAAAGAGATGAACCAGCAAACCTGTTTTCAAAAAACAGATGAAACAACACCTCAAAGCACAACGCCTCTCCCCTATTTGACCTATATAATTTGTGTATGTTATCATATGTAGGCTACATTTTTTAAATGATGTTGCTCTGTCCTTGTCTATTAAATGTCCTGTATTACAGTGCCATCGGAAAGTACTCGGACCCATTGACTTTCACATTTTTTTATGTTACAGCCTTATTCTAAAGCGTATTTTAAAAAAAAATCCCCTCGTCAATCTATTCACAATAACCCACAATGAAAAAGCAAAAACAGGTTTAGATGTTTTTGCTCATTTATAAAAAAAACGGAAATATCACATTTATGTAAGTATTCAGACCGTTTACTCTGTACTTTCTTGAGGCACCTTTGGCAGCGATTACAACCAACAGTCTTCTTGGGTATGACACTACAGACTTGGCACATATGTATTTGGGGAGTTTCTCCCATTCTTCTCTGCATATCCTCTCAAGCTCTGTCAATTTTGGATCGGGAGCGTTGCAGCATAGCTATTTTCAGGTCTCTCCAGAGAGTCCGGGCTCTGGCTGGGCCACTCAAAGACATTCAGATACTTGTCCCGACGCCACTCCTGCATTGTCTTGGCTGTGTGCTTAGGGTCATTGTCCTGTCGGAAGGTGAGCCTTCACCCCATTCTGGGGTCCTGAACGCTCTGGAGCAGTTTTTCATCAAGGATCTCTCTGTACTTTGCCCCGTTCATCTTTCCCTCGATCCTGACTAGTCTTCCAGTCCCTGCCACTGAGAAACATCCCCACAGAATAATGCTGCCACCACCATGCTTCACCGTTGGGATGGTGCCAGGTTTCCTCCAGATGTGATGCTTGGCATTCAGGCCAAAGAGTTGAATCTTGGTTTCATCAGACCAGAGAATCTTGTTTCTCATGATCTGAGAGTCTTTAGGTGCTTTTTGGCAAACTGCCATGTGCCTTTTACTGAGGAGTGGCTCCTGTCTGGCCACTCTACCATAAAGGCCTGATTGGTGGAGTGCTGCAGAGATGCTTGTCTTAAGAAGGTTCTCCTGAGCTCTGTCAGAGTGACTATCAGGTTCTAGGTCACCACCCTGAGCAAGGCCCTTCTCCCCAATTGCTAGAAATAGTCTTGGTGGTTCCAAACTCCTTTCATTTAAGAACAATCGAGGCCACTGTGTTCTTGGGCAGCTTCAATGCTGCAGAATGTTTTAGGAGCTCTACAGACCTTCCTTCAACCTCATGGCTTGGTATTTGCTCCTGACATGCACTGTCAACAGTGGGACCTTTATATAGACGGGTGTGTGCCTTTCCAAATAATGTCCAATCAATTGAATTTACCACAGGTGGACTCCAATCAAGTTGTAGAAACATCTCAAGGATGATCAATGGAAACAGGATGTAACTGAGCTCAATTTTAAGAACTCATAGCAAAGAGTGTGAATATTTACGTAAATAAGGTGTTTTTTATTTGGAATAAATTTGCAAAAAAATCTAAAAACCTGATTTTGTTTTGTCATTATGGGGTATTGTGTGTAGATTGCTGAGGATTTTTCCCCAATCCATTTTAGAATAAGGCTGTAACGTAACAAAATGCAGAAAAAGTCAATGGGTCTGATTACTTTCCGTATGTCATGTTTCGTGTGGACCCCAGGAAGAGTAGCTGCTGCTTTTGCAAAAGCTAATGGGGATCCTAATAAAATACAAATACCAAAATACTAGGAGTGAGTCCATGCAACTTATTATGTGACTTGGTAAGCACATTTTTACTCCTGAATGTATTTAGGCTTGCCATAACAAAGGGGTTGAATACTTATTGACTCAAGACAGTTCAGCTTTTCGTTTGTAATTCGTTTGTAAAAATTTCTAAAAACAAAATTCCACTTTCACATTATGAGGTATTGTGTGTAGGCTAGTGACACAAAATCTAAATTTAATCCATTTTATATTCAGGCCATAACACAACAAAATGTGGAAAAAGTAAAGGGATGTGAATACTTAATGCACTTTATGTTCTTCTGAAATATCAATACAGAAATACTGGACATATTGAACGCTTATTATGGTGCCGATTTGACAATTATTTTTCTGGCCTTGAGTTGGTCTCAGAACCCTCTCCCCCCTCCTCCCCCCTCCTCCTCCCTGTCTTGGTCTCACCGCCCCTCCGGTCTTGGTCTTGTATCGGACTCTTTGAATCGTCTTGCTTTAGATGGTCTCGAACACAACACTGACACAATGTTAGTTGACCAATGTATCAGAAAATGTCTAGATATATTATAGCTAAGGGCATCGCAGGGTATGTTGCAAAATCAATGGGAGCACCAAGCACCCCCCTGGCGCTTGAGAGCGCAAAGCTGCCCTGCATCATGCACTCCTGTCATCAATTGCGCTCACCTGCCTTCCCTCATCACGTGCATCAGCTATATTGGTCTCACCTGGACTCACTGATCATCTGTTTATTACCTCCCCTATATTTGTCAGTTCCCCTGCTCTGTTCCCTGCTTGCTGATGCTGTTCCTGTCTCGTTCCATGTCCGTTCTCTATTAAATATTTTACTCCCGTCCCTGCTTCATCTCTCCAGCGTCATTCCATGTGACAGAATGCATCAGCCCTCACACGAAGCATCAGGGAGTATTGGCCTGTTGGTATGGTGGCATCGGCTCTGGGTCGCCACCGATGGAACCGGGGGTGCCTAGCCAACTCGTCAGGCTTCCACACCCTAGCTGGCTCAAGAGGTTTCCTTGCCCCGGTTGGCTCGGATGGCGCCCATCAGCCGGATCGTCAGTTCATGTTCGCCCAGCCGGTCCAGGACATTTTGGTGACGTCGTGGATTCCGCCGCCGATGGATAGCGCCCCAAGAGGGGGGAGGGGTACTGCGCTTGAGAGCGGCAGGCTGCCCTGCATCATGCACTCCTGTCATCAATTACGCTCACCTGCCTTCCCTCGTCACGCACATCAGCCTGGCAACGGGGAGTATCCATCAGTGCTCGAGACCTCCAGGGCGCCTCCACGGTCCGGTCTATCAGGTGCCTCCTCCATGCATCCGGCCGGTGGCAGCCCCACACATCAGGCTGTTTCTCCGTCTCCTTCCTCCAGGTGCTAAATTTAACAAACATTCATTGAAGAAAGGTCCATTAATGTGGTGAAAAATATTAACGTGCAAAAAAATATAGAAACCATGAACCTATTGTTTGAGAGCCATGACAACAAAGAGCCTTTGATCACAAGCTGGAAGAATACATTGAGCATGCATCCTCTCTCACTGGAAAAATGATATGAAAAATGAAAAAGACATACACCATGCGTAGAACTAGAGCATAGCTTCAAAATATCAATCATGAAGTTTCAAGAGGGTGGATACGGAAAAAGTCTCATATGATAAAGTGTGGGTCTTTTTTCTCAAATCTGTTATCAGTTATTAGGAGGGTGTTCATTGGATTATAACAGTGATAAACGGTACCCACAAACTGTTAGGGCCTATATAAGCTGTCCCAACTGCAGAGTTTTCTTTTCAGCACCATTTAGTGAATCCTTTCCACTGCTACACCTGGCTATCAGCAGAGCCTTGTCCTGCAGCGAAACAGTTCATTCAGCCTCATTTACTGCCTTCAAAAAAACATAGCTGATATGGCTGACTGCTTAAACAAATGTTGATTCTACTGACAATTGAGATGTATAAACTACGGCATAAGGGGACAACGAGCGGATAAGAGGAAATCCTTAATTTGGATTAAGACATTAATGAGCGAGCTAGGACGGACATTTGTTCAGCACTTTTGAAATATACAGCAACATAATTCAGAACACTGTCCGTTCTTACAATATTTTCCCTGTACACCAAGTCAGAACCGTTGGATAAATAAAGGGGGCATATAAGCAGACAACGAAAGCTCTTACATGTAGCTATAGGCTATAGCTATAGGCTACATGCGCACCACCAAGTCAGAACATTATCCTAAATTATGAGCGGGAAGGGACCAAATTATTAGGGTCAGGCACATTGGTTACTAACAGCTTACTACACAACATACTGTAAGCTTAGTATTACTTAATTAGCTAAAGTATACATATCTCCCTGACAAATTACATAAGTTATGCAGCATACAATACCTTGTTGTGCTCACTTGAACAGGAAGGTGGTGTGGCAGTCCTTCATGTGGGCTCTAGAAAGAGGTCCAAAATCCCGACTTGGAATTCCGAGTTGTTAAAAATTATTATTTTCCCAGTCGGAGCTAGTTTTATACAAGTTCCCAGTTGTCTTGAACTCCCTGATGTTTGAGATTTCCCAGTTCCAAGTTTCCAGTTGTTTTGAATGTGGGAGAAGTCATGATGGATTGATAGCATGGCCAATGTATTCAAACTTTTCTGTCCCATGGCGTTACCCCCTTTTTCGTGATATCAAATTGGCGCCTCTGGTGTGGGGACCCTCGCCACCGACCCTGGACTGGGACACCTGAATGGTAAAGAAGGACACCTGAATGGAGTAACAATAACTCAGTTCCAGGTCAGTATGAAAAATAAATGGAATGGAGCTAAGCACAGGCGAAATCCTAGAGGAAAAGCTGGTTCAGTCTACTTTCCACCAGACACTGGGAGATAAATTCACCTTTCAGCAGGACCTTAATCTAAAACACAAAGCCAAATATACAATGGAGTTGCTTACCAAGAAGACATTGACTTTTCCTGATTGACTGAGTTAGTTTTGAGTTAAATCTTCTTAAATCTATGGCAAGACCTGGAAATTGTTGTCTAGATTGATCAGCAACCAATTTGACAGAGCTTGAAGAAAGACTCACAGCTGTAATCGCTGCCAAATGTGCTTCTACAAAGTATTGACTCAGGGGTGTGAATATTTATTTAAATTAGATATTTCTGTATTTAATTTTCAATACATTTGCATGCAAATCCAATACAAATGTCTAAAAACATGTTTTCACTTTGTCATTATGGGGCATTGTGTGTAGTTGGGTGAGAAAAATATATATTGAATACATTTTGAATTTTAACACAACAAAATGTGGAATTGTCACACCCTGATCTGTTTCACCTGTCTTTATGTTTGTCTCCACCCCTCTCCAGGTGTAGTCCATCTTTCCCATTATCCCTGTGTATTTATACCTGTGTTCTCCGTTTGTGTCTGTTGCCAATTATTTTTTCCCCTGTGAAACCTACCAGTGTTTATTCCCCTGCTCCCGTCTGTTCTTGCTCCGGTTTTCTAGTCCTTCCTGGTTTTGACCATTCTGCCTGCTCTGAGCCTGCCATTCTATACCTTGCTGGATTATTGACCCCTGACCGCCCTGACCCTGAGACTGCCTGCCGTTCTGGACCTTTTGCACCCTCTCTGGATTACTAACCGCTGCCTGCAGATTCAGACCAGCTCCACAATGCTGTCTCCCTGCAAGGAGCCACCCTTGGAAGACACAAGGAGTTACTTCAAAGTCTTATGGAGGGACTCCATACCCTGACAGGGCGCCATGACCAGGCATCCTATACCTTACTGGAGCAATTCCGTGGATTTCCCACTGGGCAGCAGGTCACACCTGTAATCTCCCAGCCTACCCCAGTGTCCCGAGAACCCAGCGTACCTCCTCCGGAGCGCTACACTGGAGATAATGGAACCTGCTGGGATTTTCTCTCCCAGTGCTCCCTCATTTTTGAGCTGCAGCCTTCTTCGTTCCCCACGGACTGCTCGAGGATAGAGTACATCATAACGCTGATGTCTGGGAGGGCACTCGCTTGGGCCACGGCGGTGTGGGAGCAACAATCCATCTTCCTCAGTCTGGAGGAGTTCATGGAGGAGGTTCGGAAGGTGTTTGATTGTCCGGGAGATAGGCAGCCGCAAGCTGCTCCAACTACGTCAAGACTCCCGTAGTGTGGCAGACTACGCTGTGGATTACCGCACGTTGGCAGCTGAGAGTGCTTGAAACCCAGAAGCGCTGTTCGACATGTTCCTACACGGTGTATCTGAGAAAGTAAAGGATGTGCACGCAGCCCGGAAACTACCGACGGATCGCCTTGACCATTCAGATCGATGGAAGGAGAGGAGATTCGATTTCACTCGCCCATCCAAAGATTCCACCTCGCCTCCAAGATTTCCTGGAAGTCCCCTACGGCTCCATTGCAGAGAGAACCTGAGGCTACCCGAATTCCCCCGAGCCTCCGAAGACTGCCGACTCACCTCTTCCCGAGCCTATGCAACTAGGCAGAGCTAGGCTGTCTCCAGCTGAACAGCTATACTGGCTTCACACTAAGAGCTGCCTGTATTGTGGGACTACTGGTCATTTGTCCACTAAAAGACCAGGCTCACCATTATGAGTGAGTACTCTGGTGGGCCACACTGAGAATTTCTCCTCTCCCCTTACTCACATCCCTTTTCATGCCATGTTGCTGTAGGGGAAACAGTTGAAATCTCTCCGGGTCCTCATCGACTCTGGGGCCGATGAGAGCTTTATGGACGCTACCCTGGCTTCCCAGCTGGATATCCACACTCAGCCCCTCTCTATTCCCATGGACGTTAGAGCACTGGCCGGGCGCTCTATACCACCCTTATCAACCTATGTGTCAGGGAACCACACGAGACGATCCAGTTCCTGCTCATTAAGTCTCCTCAGGTTCCCGTGGTATTGGGATTCTCCTGGCTCCAGTGACACAATCCCATCATTGAATGGTCTGGCCTGGTCTGCCATCATGGGCTGGAGCCCGTTTTGCAACGGCCATTGCCTGAAGTCAGCGCAGCCAGCCCCGGGACTTTTTCCTGGGGGCTCTGAAGTTGCCCCGGACCTCTCCGCCATTCCTGCGGAGTACCAAGACCTCTGGGAGGTGTTCAGTAAGGCCTGAGCCACTTCGCTTCCACCGCACCGACCATATGACTGTGGGATTTACCATCTCTCAGGCACCACTCCACTCGAGCCACTCCAGGGGGCCACGTGTTCTCCAAGCTGGACCTACGGAACGCCTAGCACCTGGCGCGGATATGGGAAGGGGACGAGTGGAAGACGGCCTTCAACACGGCCAGCGGTCACTATGAGTATCTGGTCATGCCATTTGGTCTTACTAACGCCCCTGCTGTGTTCCAGGCTCTGTTTAGTGATGTTCTCCACGACATGTTGAACCGGTTCTTGTCTTCTCCCGTTCCACCCAAGAACACAGGCTCCACGTCTGGCAGGTTCTCCAACGCGTCCTGGAGAACCAGCTTTTTGTAAAAGCAGAGAAATGTGAATTCCATTGCTCCACCATCCCTTTTCTGGGTTACATCATCGCTGCAGGGAGTGTACAGATGGATCCTGGGAAGGTGAGAGTGGTGGTGGATTGGCCCCAGCCTACACCCAGAGTGCTGTTGCAATGCTTCCTGGGGTTTTACAACTTTTATCTCCGCTTTATCCGGGCTACAGCACCCTGGCTTCCCCCTGTCTGCACTCCCCTCTCCCAAGGTTTGGTTCAGGTGGTCCCCAGCTGCTGACCGGGCGTTCTGCGATCTTAAACACGGCTTCACCACAGCTCCCATCTTGGTACATCCTGACCCGTTCCGCCAGTTTGTGGTGGAGGCCGACGCTTCGGATGTTGGAGTGGGGGCTGTCCTTTCCCAGTGGTCTGCCCTGAACCTCAAGTTTCATCCCTGCGCCTTTTCTCCCACCGCCTCAATGCCACGGAGAGGAACTATGATGTGGGGAATCGTGAACTTCTTGCAGTGAAGATGGCGTTGGAGGAATGGAGGCACTCGCCAGAGGGGGTGGAACATCCTTTTATGTGTGGACCGACCACAAGAATCTGGAATATCTCCAAACCTCCAAGTGTCTCAATTCCAGGCAAGCTAGGTGGGCCCTACTGTTCACCCGGTCCAACTTCTCCCTCTCATACCGGCCGGGATCCAAGAATGTCAAGCATGATGCATAGTATGCATAGTGACTTTACCCCTACCTACATGTACAAATTACCTCGACTAACCTGTACCCACGCACATTGACTCGGTACCGGTACCACCTGTATATAGCATTGTTGTTATTTTATTGTGTTACTTTTTATTACATTTTTTACACAAGTTTCTTTAGTAAATATTCTCTTAACCAACAATACAGTTCAAGAAATGGAGTTAAGGGCTTGTAAGTAAGCATTTCAAGGTAAAGTCTATACCTGCTTTTTTCGGTGCATGTGACAAATAAAATGTGATTTGATAAATATTTAATTTGACCAACAAATTCCAAATACAACTTCATAATTACATTATACAATGCTGCCTGCAGCTACAGTCACTGGATGCGTGGAGAGTAGGCTAATCTTCAATGAACCTGTGCTACAAAGTGAGTTACAAAACCTGGCCAGATAACTTCAAGTCATCAGTCTCAAGTCAAAGTCGAGTCCCAAATCTTGAGTCTCCAAGTGTGAGTCAAGTTATTTTATTTTCTATCCAGTCCAATCAAGTCATCAAATTTGTCACTGGAGTTAGACTCAAGTCAAAGTCATGTGGCTTCGGTCCACAACCCCTCTCCCGTAAATGATGATGCATTATGGGAAAATTGTTGTATTGCAAATGGTAATGTAATTCCACCCCATCAGAATAAAGTATCATATAGTATCTTGGGAGCACCAAAACCCTTTTGAGCACCAGTGAGTGAATGGTAAGGTTGTTGTATTCGGCGCATGTGACTTGGAATTGTTGTTTCGGGCCTATTAACACATTTTGAAGCGTGCCTTGTAAGATGCTTTATTTGTTGCACCGGTGAGGGAGAATACTGTAACGATGTAACTCCTATGTGATTATAGTGCCCCATCAATTTAAAATGTATAGGGGACAGATTAGATAACCGTGTATGTAGCCAAGTTTTCGCTACTCATTGTGTATTTATTCCTTGTGTTATTATTTCTACATTATTGAATTTTGGGGGGCCCGTTAGTAAGCATTTCACTGTTATTCTTCCCCTGTTGTTTATGAGGCAAGATTGGAGTTGCAGCTAGTCTTGCCATGTCATTTTTTCCTGTTGTCGATGCCAGTTTGGAAGACTTTGTTAGGCCTCTAGAAGTGCAAGTGATATAAAACACCAAATATGAAATAATATGCTGTAATGTGTAAATACTTTACCTATCAGCCAACCTGCTTGCACCAATCCCTTGTAGTTACAGTAAAAAACTGAAATACAAGCCCCTCCCCTTGATACATTTCATTCATCCATTCCAATTACAGTAGCATTATAAAAAAAAAAAGTATAATACAGTACATTTTATGGTATTGTACTGTGTGTCATTACACAGTACTTGCTTCGATACCATCTTTATATTACAGTAGATATACTGTAATATTAAATACAGAATAGTATTTACCACCGAGCTGCCTGTAAACCACTGTCAATTCAAGGTAACCTCTTTACAGTGTAACTACTGTCAAAATTACAAATATATAACTATTTCAGCAAGACATTGCCTTGTTGATGCAATGGTAGCCTCCGTGAGAGTATACAAGCACAGCCAGCGCAGGCCCATATTTATGGATTAAGGAATTAAAATAATGATTTCTTAAATGTGGTAGTACCAAATACTATAGACAGATAAAATAATCAAAAAATCCAATCTGTTTGTCATTCAGTTTTAAATTAAAACGGAATGTTTTGTTATGTGATGGCAATGAAAACTGCAGAAACGTGTTTTGAAAACGGAGTAAAATGTATTGTCGAATAAAATGGTCACAGCCAATATAAGTTTACGGTTCCTCACAAAATGAGAAAACTATTTCAATTGATGAAAGTATTTTCAAGAAACATTAAAAAAAAAAATAGAAATGACCAAAAATGCCTGTAGTTGCAAAATTACGCATAAAAAAGCATATTCAAAATATGAAAGTGAAAGTCAGCGGATTTGTCGCAAACCGACCTCATTTGCACATCTGACAAGTAGCTAGGTTTTGCGTTTCCTCGAGGGCAGGAGTTGTTGGAGCGAGTCGACTACCGGCTATATAAGCGCATACAAGATGCTGCTCATCAGTCACCTATTTAGTTGTTGGTGTGCCTTCTCAAGACTTCGATTCTGCCCCCACACATTCATTTATAAAGTGTTCGTTTATTTGCAGCACTGCTTTTACCCTTTTGGTTTACCGTTGCTGTTTTCGAGAATGCAGGCGCACTTTGATCATCTTTGAACTCTGAATAACTGTGGATTCGTCGCTTTGGTCCAAAATAGGTTATTTCATACAAAATGCGGATATCAAGATCTGAAGTTCAACCTACTCAATGACAAGTAGTCTATTACAGATTTCAAGCGATGGCTGTTGATCCAGTCATTTTTTTTCAAACGAATGTTTTTTTACGCGCGACTCAGAGGATGAGAGTCCAAATTAAGTTGTGAAAATGAGACATATGGACCACAAAATCTCAGACCCTTTACATAACCCCCAAGTGCAATATTAATATTACTCTAAGGTCGCGTGCAATTATTTGGACATGGACAATGGATACTTTAAGAATTGCAGTAAATGGTGTTTCTTATACCGAGGCATCAGAGATCTACAAACCACACGCTGATCCGTTCACTGGTCCAATAACAAATCTTGCACCTTGGAATTTCGCAGTTTTGGCTACCTTGATGTTTGTTATAACATCTCTGTCTCTCTTTGAAAATTTCACTGTTATGTTGGCCACTTACAAGTTCAAACAACTGAGACAGCCCTTAAATTATATCATAGTTAATTTATCTCTCGCTGACTTCCTTGTGTCACTCACCGGTGGAACCATAAGTTTTCTAACTAACGCCAAAGGGTATTTTTTCCTTGGAAATTGGGCTTGCGTTTTGGAAGGTTTCGCTGTCACCTATTTCGGTAAGTTCAGCATGGTTCATGGTTATGTATCTGAATAAATTGGATGCTGGGGTAATTTCACACTTACTGTAGGTGTCAGTGTTGGAGCTGTTTAGTTTCCAAAATGTTGCAAAAAGAATAACATTTGAAAGTCAAAGACTTGATTGACTGTTTATTTGTTAGATTGGTTTCTTAGACAGTTTTTTTTAAAGACAGCCGAAAAGAAGGCATCCATCATTTGCAGTGCATTTCGCAGTTCTTTTAAAGCATTGTGTTACGGTGAAAAATGTACCTAAAACTTATGCCAAAATGACAAACAGATGTGGATCGCGTGACAACATTATCCAATTTAGGAAACACACACTTTTTTTGTTGCACAACATAGCCTTATAGTCAACAGTGAAAACACGTTGTTGCTGGGAAGGTAGGCTACAGTAGCTACTCATTACATCAGAAGGCAGTAATCTGTTTAGTATGACGCCTTAATCCATTTGTTTTTGAGCTGGTTTGTATGTAAGACATGCTGAGAGAGGTGAGGCCCCTGGAGAGAGTATGTCACAAACGCAGTAGTGGATTATTTCCATGCTGGTCCGAGTATTTCGACTTCAGAGAACATGCTGCCTGCCCAGTTTCATATGTCTTTGGGGATTAGTGTGTATTAGTTGATCGTGATGGAATAGAATCGAGATAGACTATACACAAGTTGCTGCTCTGATCCAACAGGATAAATAGTTGTCAGTCATAGTTAAAAACAATTGTGATCCTCATTGAGAAGATCCCAGCTGGACATTTTTGGGGTCAAAGAAGGTTCAGTAAATGCACACAGCTGTATGAATTATTAACATAGTTGTATCCAATTTTCTAATAAATCAAAGTGATTGTAGATACCTTTGTAGCATTCTCAAACAATTATTTGAAACAAAGGGCAGTAGGGCAATACTTTATAATAAGTATACCTGTGTAATATCACTGTCATTACACTAGTAACAGCATTGCATTAACATTAGCAGATTATTAGTATAGCAATGGAGTTGAGCAGTTTCATAATTACACAAAAGGAATAGGGCCTGCTCCTTATTTCACGTGTGACCCAAATAGCACTTATTTGGGTCCTTTATATGCTATTCTACAACAACAATTCTGAGACTGTAGTCTTGCCCCAGAGACTGTAGTACATAAGCAAACCTTTGAGAGTGAATTATACTGTAATTAAGTACAGCTTTTTCACTCTATTAAGGAGGCAGCTTAATGTACCTTTACTGCATCATTAGTCTATTTGAGGTAAGTGTACCTCAATATGTACCTCTTACATGGATTATATATATCCTGAAAATTGCTGTAGCTATACCCCAAGTGCTGTAACATTTGCATAACTCTTGCTGAGACTGTAACTCAAAATCCTATTGTGGTTGGAATCATAGTGCTCTGCCTATTCTCTGACATTGTCACAATGCTATGTGAATATCATGTACATGCACTCTTTGAAAAAGGAGCTACCTAGAACCATAAAGTGTTCTTCCGCTGTCCCTGTGGTAGAACTGAACCCTTTTGGTTCCCGCTAGAACCTTAACACTGAAGGGTTATTTGAGGGTTCTTCCTGGAACGAAAAAGTGCTCTATCTGGAATCAGACAGGGTTATCCTACAGGAACAGCCTAAAATCCTTTTAGGGTTCTAGTTAGCCCCTTTTCTTTAATTTTCCATGCATTTCACTGTTAGCTTCTATATTTCAAAGGGAGCCCTCAATCCTGTTTATAAACTTGTACATTTGACTCTATGTTCCACAATAAAACATATTTGAAACAGTATTTACCCTTCATAATACCCTTCTTTCAGGGATTGTGGCTATGTGGTCCCTGGCGGTCCTGTCCTTCGAGCGCTACTTTGTGATCTGCCGGCCTCTGGGGAATGTCCGTCTGAGGGGGAAGCATGCAGCGCTGGGCCTGCTGTTCGTCTGGACCTTCTCCTTCATCTGGACTATCCCTCCTGTGTTCGGCTGGTGCAGCTACACCGTCAGTAAGATCGGCACCACCTGCGAGCCCAATTGGTGAGAGGCAACAGAGAGAGCAGAGGGCACACATCCTATAGTAAACATACTGTGGATGTACAGCAACATCAACCTCCTGTTTGTATCATACACGCAGTTAGGTACACACGGGTCATTCTTGAATAGCATTGGGATTTTCGAATTGCAGTGGCATTTGGACATGGCAAAAAATGGTTGTGTGAACTACAGATATCCCCTTTAAAGGAATAGTTAACATTGTCATATGACTGGGCCATGTAGAAAATGGTGGAAATGTAATTCAAATGTTTATGATCTACTTTCCTCTGACCTCAGGTATTCCAACAATATTTGGAATCACACCTACATCATCACCTTCTTTGTGACCTGCTTCATAATGCCCTTGGGGGTGATCATCTACTGCTATGGGAAGCTCCTACAGAAGCTGAGGAAGGCCAGTATCCATGTATAGAATACTGGCACTACTGGCAGAGGATGCAACTGAACCAAAGTAGTCCTTGGTTGACTAGCAAGCACATGCTTGGGAATATTTTTTTGTAATTGTCTTGTCATTATGTCCTTTAAATAAACTTACATGACAGACTTTATAGCTCAATAACCTAAGCTGTTTGTTGTCACGTCAATCCTCAGGTGTCCCATGGCAGGCTGGGTAATGCCAAGAAACCGGAGCGCCAGGTGAGCCGCATGGTGGTGGTGATGATCGTCGCTTACCTGGTGGGCTGGACACCCTACGCAGCCTTCTCCATCATTGTCACAGCCTGTCCCACCATCTACCTGGACCCCAGACTGGCTGCCGCGCCCGCTTTCTTCTCCAAGACGGCCGCAGTCTACAACCCAGTCATCTACGTCTTCATGAACAAACAGGTATCTCACTCTTTCCCCCCTGAACGCATGGCTACTTATGACATTCTCTGAGTTGTTAATTACATTGAAGGCTTACACCGTATGGAACTGTGATATTGCTGTTATTATTGTTGTCCAAGGTTTTAGACAACCATTCCCAGGTGTACTGTGAATAAGGCCAGGATACAATCAGATCAACAGTAACATAGTTTGTGATGGCTTTTGTTTCGGTGGTGTCGGAGGTGTAACTGTGTTAGAAGCTGTCATATCCACAAGCTGCTCCTGGCATTACCTATCGCGGACATGCCATTGGATGCACTGAATTGCATTAGTAGAAATCCCATGCAGCTACATTACAAAATTTGAAGACTGGAATTGTAAGGGATTTCCTCCTCCTCTTCCGAAGAGGAGAGGCGAAAAGGATCAGAGGACCAATATGCGGTGTGGTAAGTGTCCATGGTTCTTTTAATATGTAAATGTACACATGAACAACTGAATACAAAAACGTGAAACCCCAAAACAGTCCTATCTGGTGCAAATACAGAGACAGGAACAGTCACCCACAAACACACAGTGAAACCCAGGCTACCTAAGTATGATTCTCAATCAGAGACAACTAATGACACCTGCCTCTGAGAACCATACTAGGCCGAAACATAGAAATACCCGAATCATAGAAAAACAAACATAGACTGCCCACCCCAACTCACGCCCTGACCATACTAAATAATGACAAAACAAAGGAAATAAAGGTCAGAACGTGACAGGAATGTGTGATATAATCTACACCTCGGTCAGGCTTCTATAAATCCCTGTTATTGGTATCGTTATTTCTATGTAGCCTACACTTTCTCATTCTGAACATCTAACACGGGTTGGATTTAAGGACAGGTGTGGTTTCATGACAATTACCACAAGAGCAGCCAATTACCGATTTGACAGCTCTAACGCAATGACACCGCTGACACCGCCTAAACAAAAGCAATGATAAATGATGCGTTTGTTGGCTAACATGGTTTACTGCTGATCTGATTTAATCCTGGCCTGTTGCTTATGAATTCTCTGAATTCTGCAATGTGAATGGAAATACAATTTGGCAGTTTTCAGGAGGAAAAATGCCCACCAGTTCTCTGCCAGGTTGTGGCAAGTCTCACTCAACTGACACAGAGCTGAGAGGCATCATCAATTGTTAGTCGTCGGATGAAAGCCTTTGAGGAAAACTCAGCTGACAGTTCTTTTTTGTTTGTTTTTGGGTGTTAGCCTGTCCTTAAATAATGTATGGTGTATGAATAAATGACGTGAAATATAGAATGTAGAACTGTCCATGCTGGCTGGCTGCTTTAAAAATGCATCAGCTCCTCGATCCGCAGGGAGGTACCAGTTTTTCTTGCAATTACCAAAAGATATTCTGCACATTGAGAATGGGATATGCGTTAAACAATGTATTATTCTTATTATCCTGAGTGGCGCAGCGGTCTAAGGCACTGCATCTCAGTGCTCGAGGCGTCGCTACACACCCTGGTTTGATTCCAGGCTGTATCACAAACGGCCATGATTGGGAGTCCCGTCGAGCAGCGTAAAAATTGGCCCAGCGTCGTCCGGTTTAGGGTTTGGCCGGGGTAGTCCATCATTGTAAATAAGAATTTGTTCTTAACTGACTTGCCTAGGTAAATAAAGGTTAAACAAAAAATATATACATATTATTATCAGGGGTTCTTGATTTCTCTCTGCTCATTTAAAGAGAGATATACAGAGTATTCAGACCCGTTGACTTTTTCCACAATTTGTTACACTACAGCCTATTTATAAAAACAACATTTTACTCATCAATCTACACACAGTACACCATAATGTCAAAGCCATTTTGTTATGCAAATGTATTAAATTTTAAAAAACAATTACATAAGTATTCAGTCCCTATACTCAGTACTTTGTTGAAGCACCTTTGGCAGTGATTAGAGCCTTGAGTCTTCTTGGGTATGACGCTACACACTTGGTACACTTGTATTTGGGGAGTTTTTCCCATACTTCTCTCCAGATCCTCTCAAACTCTGTCAGGTGGGGAGCGTCACTGCACAGCTATCTCCAGAGATGTTAAATCGGGTTCAAGTCCGGGCTCTGGCTGGGCCACTCAAGGACATTCAGAAACTGGTCCGAAGCAACTCCTGCGTTGTCTTGGCTGTGTGCTTAGGGTCATTGTCCTGAAACTTTGCCTCAGTCTGTGGTCCTGAGCACTCTTGAGCAGGTTTTCATCAAGGATCTCTCTGTACTTTGCTCCGTTCATCTTTCCCTCGATCCTGACTGGTCTCCCAGTCCCTGCCGCTGAAAAACATCCCCAAAGCATGATGCTGCCACCACTATGCTTCACCGTAGGAATGGTGGAAGGTTTCCTCAAGACATGACCCTTAACATTCAGGTCAAAGAGTTCAATCTTGGTTTCATCAAACTAGAGAATCTTGTTTCTCATGGTCTGAGAGTCCTTTGGGCTGGCATGTGCCTTTTACTGAGGAGGTGCTTCCATCTGGTGGAGTGCTGCAGACATGGTTGTCCTTCTGGAAGGTTCTCCCGCCCTCATATTGCCAACAAGTGCTCAGCATATGTGGGAACTCCTTCAAGACTGTTGGAAAATCATTCCAGGTGAAGCTTGTTGAGAGAATGCCAAGAGTGTTCAAAGCTGTCATCAAGGCAAAGGGTGGCTATTCAAAGAACCTCAAATATAAAATATATTTTGATTTGTTTAACACTTTTTTTGGTTACTACATTATTCCATATGTGTTATTTCATAGTTTTGATGTCTTCAGTATTTTTCTACAATGTAGAAAATAGTACCAATAAAGAAAAACCCTTGGATGAGTAGGTGTTCTAAAACTTTTGACCCGTAGTGTATGTAAATAAGTCATTTCAGTTTTCATTTATTTTTTAAATACATTTGCACAAATTAAAAAAACTTTTTTTCACTTTGTCATTATTGCTGTAACGTAACGAAATTTGGAAAAAGTTAAGGTGTCTGAAAACTTTCCGAGTGCGCTGTAGATTTAGATTTACACAAAGCCACAATGAATTTGGTCAATGAAAGGCATTAAATAACACATTTTTCCTTTTTTTTATACCAAATCTATATTTTTGATGTAAATGGATGTTAGCACGCGCATGAGACTTTGTTTCTCGTTCCCATTGTGGTGATACTGTTGGTTTCTCAGGATTGATGGCTTCTATGACAACCAAAATAAATAGTATTCTCTCTGATATAGGTCCATCTGACTGGCTGCTCCACTTTAGATCTGTCCTGTAAATAGGTCACTGTATTTATAAAAGAGCAGGGGATGTAAATAAATATAAATAAGGACAGCTAGCAGGCAGATCCTGGCATCAACATACCTAAGATGTAGGACAGTTGGAAAAGTCAACTGACCTTAAGCAATGGGGTCTGTGTGGAAGTTACACAATAGTGTCAGAGAGACATAGGAGGATTCCTACAATGGATGACTTCTGTACAGTAAAGCAGATTTATACCATAGACAGGTTCAAAGTATATCATACACAGGTCACAGCAAGGTCAAGGGGGAACGTTCTACCATTATCCTTTGATATTTCTTAAAAGAACGAGCTTTGATCTTACAAGGTCAGTCCCACAAAATACAAATGGGGAACCACAGTCCCCAAAGATCACAGTTGTCAGGCAGAAGTTTTTGATTAATAATTGAGCAAATTAAGTTTTGTCTGTGGATGTGTGATGAAAGGTTGGCATGCCATAGTCTCTCTCTTGTGCCATATCAAATCAAATCACATTTTTCTTTGTCACGTGCCAAATACAACAGGTGTAGAAATGCTTACGTACAAGCCCTTAACCAACAATGCAGTTAGGAAAAATAAGTGTGAAGTTAAAAATAGAGGAGTAAAAAAAATAATAATAACAGTAGTGAGGCTATATACAGGGGTTACCTTTACAGAGTCAATGTGCGGGGGCACAGGGTAGTCGAGGTAATTGAGGTAATATGTACATGTAGGTAGAGTTAAAGTGACTATGCATAGATAGTAAACAGGAAGTAAAAGAGGGGGGACAATGCAAATAGTCTGGCTAGCCATTTGACTAGCTGTTCTGGAGTCTTATGGCTTGGGGGTAGAAGCTTTCGGTGCGGTAGCAGAGAGAACATTCTATGACTATGGTGGCTAGTCTTTGACAATTTTTAGGGCCTTCCTCTGACACCGACTGGTGTAGAGGTCCTGGATGGCATGGAACTTGGCCCCAGTGATGTACTGGGTCGTATGCACTACCCTCTGTAGTGCCTTGCGGTCGGAGGCTGAGCAGTTTCCATACCAGGTAGTGATGCAACCAGTCAGGATGCTTTCGATGGTGCTGCTGTATAACTTTTTGAGGATCTGAGGACCCATGCTAAATCCTTTAAGTCTTCTGAGGGGGAGTAGGTTTTGTCATGCCCTCTTCATGACAGTCTTGGTGTGCTTAGACCATGTCAGTTTATTGGTTATGGGGACACCAAGGAACTTTAAGCTCTCAACCTGCTCCACTACAGCCCCATCGATGAGAATGAGGGCCTGCTTGGTCCTCCTTTTCCTGTTGTCCACAATCATCTCCTTTGACTTGATCAAGTTGAGGGAGAGGTTGTTATCCTGGCACCACACGGCCAGGTCTCTGACCTCCTCCCTATAGGCTGTCTCATCATTGTCGGTGATCAGGACTACCACTGTTGTGTCATCGGATAACTTCATGATAGTGTTGGAGTCATGCCTAGCCATGCAGTCGTGAGTAAACCGGGAGTACAGGAGGGGACTGAGTACCCCTGAGGGGCCCCCGTGTTGAGGATCAGCACGGCGGATGGGTTGTTACCTACCCTTACCACCTGGGGGCGGCCCATCAGCAAGTCCAGGATCCAGTTGCAGAGAGAGGTGTGTAGTCCCAGGGTCCTTAGCTTAGTGATGAGCTTAGAGAGCACTATGGGGTTGAACGCTGATATGGAGTCAATGAATAGCATTCTCACATAGGTGTTCCTTTTGTCCGGGTGGGAAAGGGCTTTGTGGAGTGCAATAGAGATTGCAACATTTGTGGATCTGTTGGGGCAGTATGCAAATTGGAGTGGGTCTAGGGTTTCTGGGATAATGGTGTTGTTGTGAGCCATGACCAGCCTTTCAAAGCAATTCATAGCTACAGATGTGAGTGCTATGGGTTGGTAGTCATTTAGGCAGGTTACCTTGGTGTTCTTGGGCACAGGGACTATGGTGGTCTGCTTGAAATATATTGGTATTACAGACTCAGTTAAGGAGAGGTTGAAAATGTCAGTGAAGACACTTGCCAGTTGGTCAGCACATGCTCAGAGTACAAGTCCTGGTGATCCGTCTGGCCCTGCAGCCTTGTGAATGTTGACCTGTTTAAAGGTCTTACTCACATGGGCTACGGAGAGTGTGATCACACAGTCATCTGGAACAGCTGATGCTCTCATGCATGCTTCAGTGTTGCTTGCCTCAAAGCGAGCTTAGAAGTAATTTAGCTCATCTGGTAGGCTCATATTATTGGGAAGCTCACGGCTGTCCTTCCCTTAGTAGTCTGTAATAGTTTGCAAGCCCTGCCACATCCGACGAGTGTCGGAGCCGGTGTAGTACGATTCAATATTAGTCCTGTATTGACACTTTACCTGTTTGATGGTTCGTCAGAGGGCATAGCAGGATTTCCTATAATCTTCCGGGTTAGAGTCCTGCTCCTTGAAAGCGGCACCTCTACCCTTTAGTTCAGTGCGGATCTTGCCTGTAATCCATGGCTTCTGGTTGGGGTATGAATGTACAATCACTGTGGGGATGATGTCATTGATGCACTTATTTATGACTGATGCGGTGTACTTCTCAATGCCATCGGAAGAATCCCAGAACATGTTCCAGTCTGTGCAGGCAAAACAGTCTTGTAGTTTAGCATCTGCGTAATCTGACCAGTTCTTTATTGACCGAGTCACTGGTACTTCCAACTTTAGTTTTTGCTTGTAAGCAGGAATGAGGAGGATAGAATTATGGTCAGATTTGTCAAATGGAGGGCGAAGGACAGCCTTGTATGTGTCTCTCTGTGTGGAGTAAAGGTGGTCTAGAGTTTTTTGTTCCCCTCTGGTTGCACATTTAACATGCTGGTAGAAATGAGGTAAAACGGATTTAAGTTTCCCTGCATTGAAATCCCCGGACACTAGGAGTGCCACCTCTGGATGAGCGTTTTCATCAAATCAAATGTATTTATATAGCCCTTCTTACATCAGCTGATATCTCAAAGTGCTGTTCAAGAAACCCAGCCTAAAACCCCAAACAGCAAGCAATGCAGGTGTAGAAGCACGGTGGCTAGGAAAAACTCCCTAGAAAGGCCAAAACTTAGGAAGAAACCTAGAGAGGAACCAGGCTATGAGGGGTGGCCAGTCCTCTTCTGGCTGTGCCTGGTGGAGATAACAGAACATGGCCAAGATGTTCAGATGTTCATAAATGACCAGCATGGTCAAATAATAATATATATGCCATTTAGCAGACGCTTTTATCCAAAGCGACTTACAGTCATGTGTGCATACATTCTACGTATGGGTGGTCCCGGGGATCGAACCCACTACCCTGGCGTTACAAGCGCCATGCTCTACCAACTGAGCTACAGAAGGACAATAATAATCACAGTAGTTGTCGAGGGTGCAACAGGTCAGCACCTCAGGAGTAAATGTCCGTTGGCTTTTCATAGCCGATCATTAAGTTGTATCTCTACCGCCCCTGCTGTCTCTAGAGAGTTGAAAACAGCAGGTCTGGGACAGGTAGCACGTCCAGTGAACAAGTCAGGGTTCCACAGCCGCAGGCAGAACAGTTGAAATTGGAGCAGCGGCACAACCCGGGGGGGGGGGGGGGCAACTCGCTGCTTATCTTGAGATACTCTACCTCGGGTGAGCAAAACCTCAAGACTTCCTTACTATTAGATTTCGTGCCCCTTGTCTTACCGGAGGCGGCTGTTCTATCTTGCCGATGCAGTGTAAAACCCACCAGCTGTATGTTATTCATGTTGTCGTTCAGCCACGACTCGGTGAAACATACAATATTACAGTATTTCATTGTTGAACATATTTGATCGTAGTTCTATTTTGTTATCCAATTATTGTACGTTGGCTAATAGGACTGATGGTAAAGGCAGATTACTCACTCGCCGATGGATCCTTACAAGGCACCCCAACCTACCTCCCCGATATCTCGGTCTCTTTCTCCTTCGTATGATGGGGATGAGGGCCTTGTTGGGTGTCTGAAGTAAATCCTTTGTGTCCGACTCTTTAAAAAAAAATCTTCTTCCAGTACGAGGTGAGTAATCACTGTCCTGATATGTAGAAGATCTTTTCGGTCATAAGAAATGGTGGCAGAAATGTTATATACAAAATAAGTTATATGGCATCTTGGGACTGTAATCTACCCAGTCCTACAGAGGGGCACGTACACATGATTTAAGCATTGTGAAGCCTGAAGAGAATTAACATTTGGGAATGACTTGATTGACAGGCCTGCTACTAAAGTAGTGCATTATCAAGGAGCATCCCCTTCCCTTCCTACTCTCTCCCATCTCTCTCTCTTTCTAAGCTGATTGGGGTGTGCTTTGTTCAGCCCTGGCTCTGTTGCACGAAGACCCGTGAGCCTTGTTGTGAAGGCTATTATAGTAGGTTAGAGAGAAAGAGAAAGTTATTAGAGAAAGAGACATATAGGTCTTTATTTGGTCCCAGCACAAGATTCACTGTACACAAGCAGCTACTGCACTGAGAAAGGGATCAATGCAGAGGAATGCTTGACTCAGTACACTCTGTTAGCATTACATCATGTGTACTCATGTCCCTGGCCATACAGTGGCTTGCGAAAATATTCACACCTCTTGGCATTTTTCCTATTTTGTTGCCTTACAACCTGGAATAAAAATGTTTTTTGGGAGGTTTGTATCATTTGATTTACACTACATGCCTACCACTTTGAAGAAGCAAAATATGATAAAAAAAATCTAATAAAAAATGAATTCACCATTATTATTCACCCCCCCCCCCAAAGTCAATACTGTAGAGCTACCTTTGCAGCTGTTACAGTTGCAAGTCTCTTGGGGAATGTCTCTATAAGCCTGGCACATCTAGCCACTGGGATTTTTGCACATTCTTCAAGGCAAAACTGCTCCACCTCCTTCCAGTTGGATGGGTTCCTCTGGTGTACAGCAATCTTTAAGCCATACCACAGATTCTCAATTGGATTCAGTTCTGGGCTTTGACCAGGCCATTCCAAAACATTCAAATGTTTCCCCTTAAACCACTCGAGTGTTGCTTTAGCAGTATGCTTAGGGTCATTGTCTTGCTGGAAGGTGAACCTCTGTCCAGGTCTCAAATCTCTGGAAGACTGAAACAGGTTTCATGGTGTTCTCAAGGGTGATGAGAGGTGTTGGGTTTGCGCCAGACATAGCGTTTTCTTTGATGGCCAAAAATCTCAATTGTAGTCTCATCTGACCAGAGTACCTTCTTCCATATGTTTGGGGAGTCTCCCACATGCCTTTTGGCGAACACCAAACATGTTTGCTTATTTGTTTCTGGCCACTCTTCCTTAAAGCCCAGTTCTGTGGAGTGTACGGCTTAAAATAGTTCTATGGACTGATACTCCAGTCTCCGCTGTGGAGCTTTGCAGCTCCTTCAGGGTTTTTTTTGTCTCTTTGTTGCCTCTCTGATGAATGCCCTCCTTGTCTGGTCTGTGAGTTTTGGTGGGCGGCCCTCTCTTGGCAGGTTTGTTGTGGTGCCATATTCTTTCCATTTTTTAATAATGGATTTAATGGTGCTCCGTGGGATGTTCAAAGTCTCTGATATTTTTTTCATAACCCAAAACTGATCTGTACTTCTCCACAACTTTGTCCCTGACCTGTTTGGAGAGCTCCTTGGTCTTCATGATGCTGCTTGCTTGGTGGTGCCCTTTGCTTAGTGGTGTTTCTGACTCTGGGGCTTTCAGAACAGGTGTGTCTATATACTGAGATCATGTGACAGATCATGTGACACTTAGGTTGCACACAGTTGGACTTAATTTAACTAATTATATGACTTCTGAAGATAATTTGTTGCACCAGATCTTATTTAGGGGCTTCATAGCAAAGGGGGTGAATACATATGCACGCACCACTTTTCCGTTTTATATTTTTTGAAACAAGTTATTTATTTCATTTCACTTCACCAATTTGGACTATTTTGTGTATGTCCATTACATGAAATCCAAATAAAAATTACTATATGTGGCAAGATGAAAAACAATTTTTTAGGAGAATGCCAGTACATCCTGCTCTGTACCATAATACTACTAAATGGCATATTATTATTATGAATATTAGTAATAATAATATATGCCATTTACCAGAAGCTTTTATCCAAAACAAGAGTCATCATGCATACATTTTACATGGGTGGTCCGAAGAATCGAACCCACTATTCTGATATTGCAAGTGCCATGCTCTACCAACTGAGCTATACAGAACCACTGTACCACTCAGCAAAGCTCTTCTGACACACAATCCTGCTGTCTATGTCCAGTGCACAGAAATACGGGAATTGAAATGTGTTGTCCATTTAGCTGAGTGGTGTGAAATGTTATGATGTTTGCCTTCTTCATTTTGGAAAACCATCTAGCCTCCAGAATAGCCTTTCAATGGGACAGAAAAGGTGTTGTTGATGTTATTTTGCTCAAGCCATTCATAGTTCCATTAAGTTGACACATTTATGACCTTATGCTTGGTATGACACATACTGTGCCATAGTTGCTTTCTTGTTGGTCTATTTTGGAAGATCAAGCGAACACATTTGTCAAACAAACAATCAAATGTATTCTCTGCTAAAGCCTTAAAGATTTCAAGGTCAGTGGACAAAACACTGCGAATCTAAAGTGAACATCCATTTGAGAATAGGACAGGATCCAATCCGATCGTGGGTTGTAGTCAATGCAACTTTTCAAGGCAATGTTCCCACATTCGCAGAGATTGCTTTCACTGCAAAGGCAGCATCCCACTGGGCAAAAACTGGTTGAATCAATGATGTGATGACGTTGAATCAACATTGAAAACTGATTGGATTTGCAACAAGTAACCAAAGTAAGGGCATTTTGTCTTTTTTCACCCAGCTTTTATCATACATCCAATGACATGGTGATTTTTTAATCAAATGTATTTCACGTTGAATTTACATCAGCTGAAAACTCAACCAAATGTACATCATAACTAGAAGTTGAACTGACGTCTGTTCCCAGTGGGATATGTCGTCTCAATGTGAAATTCCCTTTTAATTCCCTTTTAAAAGCAGCATTGTCTACAACCCGCGATTCAGCAGCCTTTGGGAAAGTAAAGAAGTGAGAAGCATTAGCTTGGACTTTATGTTGAAATGGAAACTTCAATAGTGGCACAGGTCATGCTTGAATTTGCTGGGGGGCGATGCATTGAGGGTTTTCCTGGAATCTGCTTTTGGGACAGAAAAAGCTTGCAAAAAAAGGTCAGTCACGTAACAGTTTTATCTGCAAGGTAATGTGGAAACAAGTAATGATTCAGAGCTTTTTAGAGTTTTTTTTCTCCCACCCTTTTAGACACAATTGGCATGCCATTGATGTGTTTTCTTCAGCAGGAGGATGATGGTCAGTACTCCATCCTATCTGTCTTTTAAACAAATAGCAAAAAAGCAATGGCAGTATGTTGCAATATGTGCTGAACATCTATTGATAAGTATGATGCATATCTCCTACCTGCACAGCCATGTAACTGTCTACCGCGTATCTGCTTCTTTTTATGAGGAGCTACAGTATCCTGCCCGTTCAGATATCACACTGCAAGGCAATAAGTGACTATCACCTTATCACCTGGGTACTGTTCATAAGGCACTAATCAGAAGCCTACATGTTAAGAAACAATGAAGGTGCTTTAAGAACTTGTCCAAAAATAACATTTATTTCATTCCCGTTTAAAAATGTTTTTATCCCCCTTCTTACTGAAGGAACACTGGCTTTCTGACATTTTCTTTTCAATTGGCTGTTCTAATGCCCTTTGACCTTTGTCCAGTTCAGGAAGTGTCTGATCCAGCTCTTTACCGGCAAGCCTGCGCCAGAGAACATGAACGCAACATCGCAGCGACCGGGAATGACGGGGGAGAGCTGCACGGGGGGCGAGATGTCAGCCATCGCCGCCCGCATCCCGGTCTGCGGCAATGCTCAGCCTAAGAATGAGGAGGAGTCCCCGAGCGAGTGCAGCTCCGTCGCCCAGCTACCGATCCCAGAGAACAAAGTCTGTCCCATGTAGGCCAACAGAAGACTCCCCTCCCCCCCACCTCCAGTCCACACTGCCTTTCCATCCTCCCTTTCCATTCTTATACAGATGCATCTTCTCTTACTCACAAACTTCTTGTGATAATTGTTAGTTTAAAGATGCCAGCTGTAACCACAAAAGGTTCTCTGGTTAATTTTGTATGTATTAGTAAAAATAGAGGAAACTTGTCCGAAACCGGAGCACAAAAGAGGGACATAATACTTTAATGTATGGCAAGCAGACAGACTACCCTGACTGCCTCTCTCTGCTGGCTTTCATCTGAGCCTAAGCAGTGTCAGGCCTGATTGATGTCTAGGTAGGAGACCAGATGCTGTTGGAAGTGGTGTTAGAGGGCCAGTGAGAGGCATTCTTCCCGCCTCAATTACCTTAGGCTGTGATGGGGACACTGCCACCCAAAGGGTGCCCTTAAACCAAGGTCCTGACTCTTATACAATCATGGCCAGTCAATCCTCCCGTTAGCCCTCTCTCCACTACAATACAAGATTCTTTCAGCACGAAAAACGCTAATTCTTCTAAGTCTCCTCCATCATTACTTATCATTATTATGACAAGAACATTAAATGTTTGTTGACAGTGATTAAATATGAACAATTCAGCAAGCTAGAAATCGTGGCTGTAGATGTTCTATTTGCTTGTGGGATTCCCTCCCACTTTACTTGAGTCGTGAGTTAGTTTTGTTCTGATAGGCCTAATTGTCATCAGCTACCTAACAGTGTGTTGTATTAGAGGGGGTCCGTACACACTCAGCTTGTACAACTGATGTACTCTGTTGTATCACAACTGCTGTGCCAAATGCGCTGCACATCAGTTGTACAACTCGAGTGTGCACCACCTGCATTATCACCGTTGTCAGAGGGGGCAGGTGTCGAGTCCTACTCTCACCCAGAAAAGCCAGACTTAGAAGATGAGAGCTGGCTACCGTCAGAATGCTTTAATCTGTAGCTCTTTTCCCCTTTGAAGCCCCTGTGATGGCAACTGCTGAGAGGATATTGCTTTCTATGTTTCTGTACATTTTTCTTTCTCTTCTTGAGCAGAGTCGATGGCGAAGTTTCCATTCAAAACAAAGACAGTCAATGAGGCTTGGTGCAGCTGGCCCCCTGCTGGCTCTGCTGGGACACTGAGGGACTGTATATTTATGATGAGTCCACAAAAAAAAATCTGTTCTTTCTTCAACACACTGTGACTGTACATTGTATGTCGAGAAATAATGTATATGGGACTCTGTGAAGGGGTCCAGTGAATCCGAGTAGCTCTGCTCATCATTATCGCCGATAAATACTGTAGCAATGTACACAAAAGCATTGTACATTGAGGATCACATCAAAAAACGTGACTCTACAGTCAGCAATATTGTAGCACAAGATACTGTAACACTTGACTTTAGAACTGGTTACAGTAGATGTAGTAATACGTTTCAGGTGTATTCAAACTTATGTAAATGTATCTTGACAATGTCTCTTGTTCACCATTCTGTGCAGCACCATCATTGAATAAGTTGAACAGTAATAATAGTAATGTGATAATATCCATAATAATATGTGATAATATCCATTTGCCGGGTACAGCAGAGACCCTGATCATATTGCATGAGTCAGTCTCAACAAATACATACATGTACAAATTCATCTCACATTGCCACACTTCATGGTCTTGTTCACTGGTCTATCGGAACGAATGTAACAAAGCCGGAAAATGAAGGTTTGTATGAATAAGGGTCGAGTCTCCACAAGGATAGTAAAACCAAGACACACACACACAAACTGTAGGACTATACACGTTGCACACACAAACGCAATATGACAATGTTCCGTTTTTTGAGGATACATGAGCAGGTAGTAGGGGTGGTAACCTCGCCTTCGAGAATACAGGGAGAGGAACATTTTTAAGAACACATCAGAGATTTGGACAGGAATCAGACTGCTATACTAGTTGAGGAAGCAGTCCAAATGTGGACGAATAAGTATAATTTATATATTTTTCTCATTTTTGCCTGGACCATCATGCACCTCCGACAGTGTTTGTTGTATTGTACTTACAGTGGCACGTTGAGAATTGTTCTGCTGTGTTTTTAGTGTAACTATTTCGTCATGAGTTGCAGGTCATGCATGCTAGTTGTTAGAAAAACTAATGTCTGTACTGGATTAAAATGTATTTTTTAAAAGCAATTATTGGTGGTGATGATGTCTGGGTCTCTGAATCATGACGTACAAAACCACAGGGCAAACTCAGCAAGCATTAGCACCTGTGAGATGACATAACGTGGTACATCCACAGGCTATACAAGGAAAACGGTTGATTATTTTAAGATGATATCTTTTTAAAAGGAGTTTTCTGAGTTTCTGAATCAACGTGAACGATACCATTGTAAAGGAGGAGATACACAGTAAGCACATATAACATAAGCACATCCACAGACATTACAAGGAAAACATTAGATAAGATAGTCTTAATCCCGTCTCAATTTTTAATTCTCTGAGAAAAGCAGTTCCACGGTCTCTATTCTTTCTTTTCCATAAACTATAACAATCATTATTCAATCTGTGTTTGTGTTGATATATACATTTCTCCATGCATGTATCAGTGAGCCAATCCCACCCTTATTAGCCCAGGTTGCATTGAACCAGATATTATGGAAAGTATGGGATGTCACAAGGTCCCATTACTTCCTTCATTATGACTATATTACAGAGCGTGTCCCCTGCACCATATTGTATTTATGCTTTAACTTGACAGTGGACTATTGCTGTGGATTAAATTGGCCTGTATAGCCACCAGGTACACCTGGGTCGCATTAGACCTTGATGAATTCGATTCACTAAAAGGGTAGAGAGAGACAATGAGCGAGAGACAGAGAGAGTGAGAGGCCTCCCTCCTCCTCTCCCCGCCTTCACTCCTGCACCATGTCTCCCTCTCAGCTCTTACCTCTCACAAGTTTCTGTGAACCAGAGGCGAGGGGAGCCAGACTGCCGTGGTCAACATGTCACTTTCAATCTGCCAATTGTTCAACGGGACTTGGTCTCTCTTTCACCTCCCCACTGCTGTTCACCAGAAGCACAGCAACACATGTGGGATCAAATGGAGTGTAAACTCCCCGCAAAAATAACGCAAACAGTATTACAACAACTAGTCCTCAGGCCACAACTATTATTGATTTAGACTGAGAATGAATGCTAGACTTGTGATCCCTTATTTAGTATTGATTCATTCAACACAACTGCTTGGACAAATGTTGCTTTCAGAAAGACATTTAACATTCGGACAATGTTCTAGGTCAGATGATAGAAGCTGTGTAGTGGGAGGAGGTGACATACAGTGACACAGAAGATCAATACGTGATGTTAGAGAAAAATAACAACGTCCATACATACTTGACTTTTTTATTTCACCTTTATTTAACCAGGTAGACTAGTTGAGAACAAGTTCTCATTTACAACTGCGACCCGGCCAAGATAAAGCAAAGCAGTGCGACACAAACAACCACACAAAGTTACACATGGGATTAACAAACATACAGTCAATAACACAATTGGTGAAAAAAGCCTATATACAGTGTGTGCAAATGAGGTAAGGTAACTCCCTCATCTCACCTCATTTGCACACACTGTATATAGGCAATAAATAGGCCATAGTGGTGAAATAATGACAATTGAGCAATTAATCACTGGAGTGATACAGTAGATGTGCAGAAGGTGAATGTGAAAGTAGAGATGCTGGGGTGCAAATGAGAAGAAAAAATATACTGAGGCATGATTGACCACACCATTACATTAGACACCGATTTTGATTCTGTTTCTATTATTATAGTCCCTTACCATTTTGTACTTACACAAATGGGGTTAGCAATAGCTTAAACATGATCCAGACAGACAAGAGGCGGGTTCGTCAACAATGCTGTTGATATCTATGTGTGTTTCTTTTGTCTGCCATGGACATATGCGGCCAATGATGCAGCAAAACAAAACAAGCCCCTTGTTCGACTCTCATTTAATAATTCACCGATGGATCTTTTTTTAAGTGACCTTCCATAAATAATCAGAGCAGTCTGCACTCTCATCGAGTCCAAACGCTGACAGGTGCTGTCCATCACCCCCGTCTGTTTATCGTGTCGAGGTGCGGTAAGGCTCAGGGTGATGGACAAATAGCACTGATGGACCAGCTGAATCTCAGTGTGGACATCAGTCATCTTTTGAAAATAACGCCGATCACACACACACACCATGTAGGTTCCTCACAGAGAATACAGGTCACCTCTCCCTAATCATGTCCCGACTCCGTCCTTTTGAGATTGTCACAGTTGCTAGATCTATATAGGGTGAGCGGAGAAACTTAGCCTAAAATAAACTAGCCAACAAGCTGTAAGCTCAGAACTTGTTGGTCAGAACACTGTCCGAGTTTTCACTGCGTTAGGTGCTAGCCTGAGACCACCACTGAACCCTACTACTAGATTATTCTCTCAAACTACACGTCTGTCTGTCCTCTGTGCAGCCATGCTCTTTCACTCTATAGCTGGCTGTAGCCTACTGTATATAGTGACAGCAAAGAGTCAGGGTGAAGACCTGTTGGTGGAGTGTTGTTGGTTAACACCAAACCGGTGCTCCTGGCACCTAGCTACAACCATACCATGTTCAAAGACACATACATATTTTGTCTTACCTATTCAGCCTCTGAATGGCACACATACACAACCCATGTCTCAATTGTCTTAAGGCTTTAAAATCATTCTTTAACCTGTCTCCTCCCCCCTAAACTGATTGAAATGGATCTAACAAGTGGCATCAATATGGGATCTGGGGTCTATTATGGAAAGAGCAGGTGTTCTTAATGTTTTGTACACACGGTGTATGTTTTTTAAATTAAATAACAGTTAGATGAAACAGAAAATGTATTATTTGTCATGGTCTTCATATTTTACAGTGTTTTTATATGGTGTCAACGTCAAGGGACTGCATTTTACCACCACCATTCAAGAATGACCCAGGAGCAATGCTCATTTCCTGTCAGTGTTCCTTTCAATTTGGGTGGTTGTCTTGGTAAAAAAAAAAAGGTCACATATGAAGGATTGGGTTTGTATCAGGATACAGATCCACATGTTGAGGTGGTAAAATCATCAGATTCCATATGTTTTTTTGCTGTTTACTCATTAGGGAAAATATTAGACAGGATACCAGATACACAAATAACTGGCAAAATATCTGAATTGAGCTGCCTATGTAAACACAGCCTCTTTCATGTGTACATTTCTTACTACATTTTGGCGTATTCTAGGATATGCATGGCAACAAATGTGACTCACCACCTGGATTCTGTCTTATGTAGCAAAATTCTAAATTGTGTTTTTTTCTACATTGGATCAACGTAGAGGTACAACCTGTATATCATAATGCATTGTTGAGGAACAATGGGAAAGTTGGTAAACTTGTAACACACTTTTGAGGAAATGGCCTTGGAATGTTTTGTTATCTAGTGAAGAGCTCTTCTTTGTCTACACCCAATCAGCACCGTTCACACCCTCTTAAGCTTTAGCCCCACCCATCTTGTTTCACCCTCGGAGTGTTCAGCTCTGGCCGATGAGTTGTTTACCCATGGATAATACGAAAACAGCGTAACCAACTCTGTTGAAAACAATTTCATTACACTTCTTTGCAGACGTTTACTGACACTGGCCATATTCAACTCATGATGTACACTTAAGACATGTAGCTAGCTTAGTAAACAATGAACATAGCTAGGCAAACAACATGTAAGATCACACACAATTGGACAAGATGTCAGCTAACGAGCCAGCCAGCTAACATTAGCTAGTTAAACAACAATGAACATAGTGGCAAATCATGTCATTACTACACTGTATGAATACCCCGGGAGCTAACCATCCAGGTTCAATGTTAGCTAGCTAACATCAGGCTCTAACTAGCGAAGCAAACAGTTGTAGGATACAACTAAAACTGTCAGCTAGGGAGCCAGCCAGCTAACGTTAGCTAGTAAAACAACAATGAACATTGTGCCAAATCTCGTCGTTACTACACTGCATGAAAATGCTGGGAGCTGACCATCCAGGTTCTTTAGGGAAACCCGTTTCAGTCTTCCAGAGATTTGAGACTGGGATGGAGGTTCACCTTCCAGCAGGGCAATAACCCTAAGCATACTGCCAAAGCAACACTCGAGTGGTTTATGGGGAAACATTTAAATGTCTTGGAACGGCCTAGTCAAAGCCCAGAACTCAATCCAATTGAGAATCTGTGGTATGACTTAAAGATTGCTGTACACCAGCGGAACCCATCCAACTTGAAGGAGCTGGAACAGTTTTGCTTTGAAGAATGGGCATAAATCACAGTGGCTAGATGTGCCAAGCTTATAGAGACATACCCCAAGAGACTTGCAGCTGGAATTGCTGCAGTAGGTGGCTCTTCAGAGTTTTGAATTTGGGGGGGTGAATAGTTATGTCCGCTCAGATTTTCAGTTTTTTTGTCTTATTTCTTGTTTGTTTCACAATAAAATATATTTTGCATCTTCAAAGTCGTAGGCATGTTGTGTAAATCAAATGATACTAACCCCACAAAAATCTACTTTCATTCCAGGTCAACAAAATAGGAAAAATGCCAAGGGGAGTGAATACTTTCGCAAGCCACTGTATAACAGTTTACACTGAACATTTGACAAAAACAGATTTACTGGAAGAACTGTGCAAATGCAAAGTTTGCTAACAGAATTCCAGTAAAAAGTCCCTGTTTTTTATGTGACCACTTTTTCCAAAAACTCTGTTAAATACTATTTCTTCTCCTAATGAAAAATTCTAAGATGCAGGAAGAATAGGGTGTCAGCTATAACATGACACCTTGACATTTATCTATGACATCATAACCCTAACCTTTTTTGGTTATTGAACTACAGTAAGTTAAAATGATTTACACCTGGGACATGCCCTGACCTTAGAGATTCTTTTAATTCTCAAATTTGGTTTGGTCAGGGTGTGACTAGTGTGGGCAATCTAGTTTTCCTATTTCTTTGTTTGGCCTGGTATGGTTCCCAATCAGAGGCAGCTGTCTATTGTTGTCTCTGATTGGGGATCATACTTAGGCAGCCTTTTTTCCACCTTAGTTTGTGGGATCTTGATTTTGTATAGTTGCTGTGTAGCCTGCAGAACTTTAGTTGGTTTTGTATTTTCTTTTTTTTCAGTGGTCATTTTAATAAAAGTAAGACGTTCGCCTACCACGGTGCACCTTGGTCTCCTCATTCAAATGAGCGTAACAACCTGGGAACAGAATAACAGTGACAAAATGTCATCATGGGTCCCAGATCTGTACTACACATAAATGCATAATTGTGGATATGAATGTCATCTTCTTCATGTTGATTTATTCTAAATATACACAACATGTGAAGTGTTGGTCCCATGTTTCATGAGCTGAAATAAAAGATCCCAGAAAAAGCTTATTCCTCTAAAATGTATGTTGTGCACAAATTAGTATACATCCTGTTAGTAAGCATTTATCATTTGCCAAGATAATCCGTCCACCAAACAGGTGTTGCATATAAAGATAAAACAGCATGGTCACTACACAGGTGCACCTTGTGCTGGGGACAATAAAAGGCCATTCTAAAATGTGCAGTTTTGTCACGCACCAAAATGCCACAGATGTTTCAAGTTTTGAACGAATGGTGCAATTGGCATGTACATCCAACAGGCCTCACAACCGCAGAGCACGTGTAACCACAAAAGCCCAGGACCTCCATATCCGGTTCTTCACCTGCGGGATCATCTGAGAACACGGACAACCAAAAAATGGCATTTTATCGATGGCTATTTAAATTCACAGAGACACCGTAACAAAATCCTGAGGCCCATTGTCATGCCATTTGTCCTCCTCCATCACCTCATGTTTCATCATGATAATGCATTTTTTTCAGTGTAGGTAGTCAAAGGTAGCAATATGCAATATCCTCCTTTGCATACGTGGGTATTATTCTACACACAGACAGGACCGGACCAAATCTGAACCAATCAGTAGAGTACAGGACAGTACCGAACAGTACAGTAGAGTTCAGTACTTTTTACATGTACATCATTTAGCAGACACTGAATTACAGTTAATGCATTAATCTTAGGATACAGTACCTTCAGAAAGTGTTAACACCCCTAGACTTTTTCAACATTTGGTTGTTACAGCCTGAATTGAACATTGATTACATTTAGATTGTTTTGTTTTTGGCCTACACACAATACCCCTTAATGTCAAAGTGGAATTTTTTATTTAGACATTTTTACAAATTAATAAAAAAATAAAAAGCTGAAATGTCAATAAGTATTCAACCCCTTTGCTATGGCAAGCCTAAATAAGTTCAGGAGTAAACATTTGCTTAACAGGATCAGTGAGGGTTGGGCTAACGTGGGCTAATGTGATTAGCATGAGGTTGTAAGTAACAAGAACATTTCCCAGGGTATAGTAATATCTGATATGATCAGAAAGCTTAAATTCTCATTAATCTAACTGCATTGTCCAATTCACAGTAGCTATTACAGTGAAATAATAGCATGCTATTGTTTGAGGAGAGTGCACAGTTATGAACTTGAATAAACCAATTAGGCACATTTGGGCAGACTTGATACAATATTTTGAACATAAATGCAATGGTTCATTGGATCAGTCTAAAACTTTGCACATACACTGCTGCCATCTAGTGGCCAAAATCTAAATTGTGCCTAAACTGGAATAATACATTGTGGCCTTCCTCTTTCATTTCAAAGATGATGGTATAAAAAATATATATTTTACCAGATCTAATGTGTTATATGCTCCTACATTAATTGCCAAAATATATGAGAGTGATCCACCCTCGATAGCCCGCATTATCTCCAACAAGGGTGTAGGGAGCCAGTCTGTTTTGATTTCAGTTTAGGTGTTATGAAGAAACGTATAACATTCTTCCAACAGAATTCTCTCCATGACCTTGAGTTGGTGGAGCTTTGTTGTGTCTCAAATATGTTTCATCAGTTATTTCAATGTTACGTTCCTCCTCCCATTTCTGTTCAATATAGTTTGTAATTTGTTTCCTTGAAGATTGAATACCCAAGTAAAGATTTACAATTGTTTTTTTGTTACTCCCTAAGTTGTATGTGTTAGTGAATACTTGGATACATTTTTGAGGTGCTCGCGGGTCAATCACTTTTATCTCCCTTAAAACTTCTTTGGAATAGAGGGCAGCATTTTCACTTTTGGATGAATAGCGTGCCCAGAGTAAACTGCCTCCTACTCAGTCCCAGATGCTAATATATGCATATTATTATTAGTATTGGATAGAACACACTGAAGTTTCTAAAACTGTTTGAATGATGTCTGTGAGTATAACAGAACTCATATGGCAGGCAAAAACCTGAGAAGAAAATCCAAAAAGGAAGTGGGAAATCTGAGGTTTGTAGTTTCTGTACTCAGCCCCTATAGAATTCACAGTGGCATATGGGTTATAAGTTGCATAAGTGGCATAAGGCTTCCACTAGATGTCAACCATCTTTAGAACGTTGTTTCAGGCTTCTACAGTGAAGGGGGGCCGGATGAGAGCTGTTTGACTAAGGGGTCTGGCAGCAGCCTCGTTCTCAGTCATGCACATTTCACATGAGAGGTAGCCCTCGTTCCATTGTTTTTCTACAGAATGGAATTCTCCAGTTGGAACATTTATGATAAAAACATCCTAAAGATTGATTCTATACTTACTTTGACAAGCTTCTTCGACCTGGAGTATAACTTTTTGAACTTTTCGTCCGACTGGACCAGAACGTGCGTTTGTATTTGTTTACCAAACGCCCTAACAAAAGAAGCTATTTGGACATAAAATATGGACATTATCGAACAAAACAAACATTTATTGTGGAACTGCGACTCCTGGGAGTGCATTCGGATGAAGATCATTAAAGGTAAGTGAATATTTATAATGCTATTTTTGGACTAATGTTGACTGCGCAACATGGCGGATATTTCTTTTGGCTGGTTTGGGCTCTGAGCGCCGTACTCAGAATATGCTTTTTCCGTAAAGGTGTTTTGAAATCTGACACAGCGGTTGCATTAAGGAGAAGTGTATCTAAAGTTGCATTTTCATCAACATTTATAATGAGTATTTCTGTGAATTCATGTGAATTCATGTGGCTCTTGTGCTTTTTGTGACTCCTCTCTTTGGCTGGAAAAATGGCCGGAGTTTTCTATGGCTTCGTGGTGACCTAACATAATTGTTTGTGGAGCTTTCGCTGTAAAGCATTTTTGAAATCAGACACTGTGGCTGGATTAATGATAATTTTATCTTTATAATGGTGTACAATACTTGTATGTTTGAGAAATTTAATTTATGAGAATTCTGTTGATTTGTATTTAGTGCCCTGTTCCTGGCGGAACCCCAGTCCTAGACAGGTTGACTTCTTCGAGATAGGGGGCGGTCTTTTCATTTTTGGATAAAAAAAGTTCCCTTTTTAAACAAGATATTTTGTCACGAAAAGATGCTCGACTATGCATGTAATTGACAGCTTTGGAAAGAAAAAACTCTGACGTTTCCAAAACTGCAAAGATATTATCTGTGAGTGCCCCAGAACTAATGCTACAGGCGAAACCAAGATGAAATTTCATGCAGAAATGGTCCAGATTTTGAATGCCCTGTGTTCCAATGTCTCCTTATATGGCTGTGAATGCGTCAGGAATGAGCCTGCACTTTCTGTCATTTCCCAAAGGTGTCTGCAGCATTGTGACATATTTGTAGGAAGATTGACCATAAGAGACTACATTTACCAGGTGTCCGCCCGGTGTCCTCCGTCACAATTATTGCGTCATCTCCAGGCGCGTGCATGTTTCCATTTTGACGAGAGGAGAAACGTAACTGCCAGGAGTGACTTATCATCGAATAGATATGTGAAAAACACCTTGAGGATTGATTCTAAACAACGTTTGCCATGTTTCTGTCGATATTATGGAGTTCATTTGGAAAAAAGTTTGCGTTTTAATGACTGAATTTTCGGGGGGTTTTCTCAGCCAAACGTGATGAACAAAACGGAGCGATTTCTCCTACACAAATAATATTTTGGGAAAAACTGAACATTTGATATCTAACTGAGAGTCTCCTCATTGAAAACATCTGAAGTTCTTCAAAGGTAAATTATTTTATTTGAATGCTTTTCTTGTTTTTGTGAAAATGTTGCATGCTGAATGCTAGGCTTAATTCTATGCTAGCTATCAATACTCTTACACAAATGCTTGTTTAGTTATGGTTCAAAAACATATTTTGAAAATCTGAGATGACAGTGTTGTTAACAAAAGGCTAAGCTTGAGAGCTAATATATTTATTTAATTTCATTTGCGATTTTCATGAATAGTTAACGTTGCGTTATGGTAATGAGCTTGAGGCTATAAATAGGAGCAACACGTTAAGAAATAGTGTCAAACTTGTAGGTATCTGTAAAAATCTTGTTTATCCAAGCCATGTTTTTTACTTAGATCCTGGATCTTCTCTAGGTCCCCATTCCTTTTGATTGTACTAAATGATGTGATGCCTTTCTGCATCCACTGTTGAAATCTGCTATCCTGAATTGCAGGGATGAAGCTGGGGTCGTATGCGGGCCAACTCAGCAGTTTGACCTCTGTCTAAATGATTTTGCTTAACAACCCCTAAACCATGTCTTAAGAGAGAAATTAATCCACAGATGTTGTCTATTGTATATTTCTATTACCATGTCCTTATTTCCCAAAACTGACTGTATGTGTATCTCTGTCAAAGTAGTCTTGATGTCTTTCCATTTGTATTTGGATTCTGAATTGCACCACCACACCGGAGGTCTCAGTTGGGTTGACACAAAATAGGGGGTTTGGTAGTTGTAATGTTGTATATCTAATGGTTGGTCTCTTACTGTTCCAGATAAACCTTGATATCCGTTTATCCCATTCTCTAAACTGTTTTGGCGGGATTTCTATAAGCAGTGATTGGAACAAATACAGTAACCTTGGCCCGGTGTTCATTTTGATTGTTTCAATTCTACTACTAAGATTCCACCTGTCCAGGTCATCATATGTTGTCTTGTTGATGTGATCGTAATTCATGTCATAAAGTTAGGGTTTATCTTTTGGCAAATTTACTCCAAGTTATTTAATGGATGAAGAGGTCCACTGGAAGTTATACCTGCTCTTCAGCTTTTCCTGTGGGGTATAATTATATACTAGGGCTTGGGTCTTGTGTACGTTAAGCACATACCCTGAATATGTTCCAAATGTTTGTAAAACATCCATCAATCTAGGTCCACTTGAGCCTGGGTCTTTAAGGAATAACAGAACGTCATCAGCATACATACATATCTTATGTTCACTGCCTCTTATTGATATTCCCTCTAAAGATGGGTCCTGTTTTATTGCCTGTGCTAATGGCTCGATATACAAGGAGAAGATCGTGGGTGAAAGATTACAGCCTTGTCTTTACCCCTCGCTCTAATTTCATCATTCATGACAAATGTCCAATTATCTTTATTCTAGCAGTCGGACACGAATGCAGTGTTTTGATGCACTGTATCACTTCTCTGTTGAAACCAAATCTTTCCATAACTTGGAATAGATAATCCCATCCCACTGAATCAAACGCCTTTTCAGCATCTACAAAATAGGAAAAATGCAGAGGATGATGAATACTTTTGTAAGGCACTGTAACTAGTATCTTTAATATTGTGTTATTTTCTAGATGGTAAATTGACTAATTTGGCAGCCAATTTTGGGCGCTCAACTTTTGGTAAGCAGTGCAATTATATTGACTAAATTGGGCGGATAATTTTTGGCGCTTAAACTTTGGCAGACAACTTTTGGTATGCAATGCCATGACATTGACCAACAGGACCATCAGCATAATTTTTTAAGCTAATGTTAGCTAACTTGGCAAGTTAGAGATGTGGCTGGCTGGCTCCCATGTCTCAATCCCATCAATGTGTAGACATGATTTTGGAGCAGGTCACAGTCACATGTTGACAAGCTGAATATGGTTGCTAGCTAGAAAAGAGAGGTTATGATGCTTTGGCTAAACTATCTGGTAAATTCTTTTGCAGGCAGTGTAGGCTTGTAATGCTACTAGTATACAGGTAGCAACATTATCAGCTCTAAATGATTCAAATGTTGGAAATCTGTTCCCAGATATTCCCATGCAAAACAGGGAGACATCTGATCGTATACAAATTTAAGCAAGGTTTGATATTATTATGTTTTAGTCAAATATTATATCTCTTTGGGCTTTTTGTGGTCAATAGCTACTAGAAAGAATTGGCCCGTGACTGAATGAAATAGTTGATTCCTGGATTAGAGAATAGAGAGAGAGATTTGACATCATGAAGGCAATTGATTTGTGTCAACAACTTGACCTATACAGTATCTATGCGTCAATCTCATTGAATGCAATGTATTCACCTGGTCATCATGTCTCTGAGGCTTGTCTCTAGGCGTCAATATTGTGACACTAATCTTCCCCCCACTGAATGCAATGTAAGCTTCATGTTCTTTCATTGCTATCTTTTGGGGGGAAAGTACCAGATTTAACCGTTTCTGCTGATAGCAGGCTGCCATTTTGTATGGCACAGAGAAGATCCAAAACAGATGGCTGATGTCTGTGGTGGTGATGGCTCCACTGGTTTTGGGAACTGTGAAATGGGCACAGAGGAGGTGAAATGGGCAGCCACTAGCAGACCAGCCACTAGCAGATCAGACCAGACCAGACATGGCTCTCTCCACATTGCTGGGCCTAGAATGGATTCATCTATTTCACGTTCAACCATCTGTACTATTTAGACTTCATTTGTTAATGTAATCAATCCATTATCACTAAAACACTTAACAAAGTGCTGGAAAGGTAAAATGCTGCTTTCGCTGCAGAGTTCCTGAAAAGAAAGTGCATGACGGTGAAGGATGGTGTGCATTGTTAGCTGCAGTTTCCTAGCCACTAGCCTAGGGGTTAGAACCCAAACAAGCAGTTAAAGAGCTACATGCTTCTCCAGAGCCACACATTGCTGTCCCCTGCCCTATACCCTAGCCCTGGCCTTGCCCATCTCACTAGCTCCTGCAATTAGGCTCCATCATAGGGTCCCGACATTCCTTTCTGTGTAATAGTCACAGCAAGCAACAGAGTGGTTCAAGCCACTGACTCAAGAGGGACATGCGCAAATGAGAGACATCTGTTCGAGCATCTGGTCCATGACTGCAGGAGAACCTTAAAATGACAAAAGTTGAAAATAATACTGAAAGTAGCAAACTTCAGACTTAGGACACTTGGAACTAAAAGTGAACAAAAGAGCACATATACAAGACAAGTCTAGAGTTGAATTGCAGCTGATCTGCCGCACTTAAGCAGTGGAAATGAGGGCCAGTAGTATAATCAATGACACTGTAAAACAAGTTTATTTTAATTTCTCGAAAAGGTGAAAGTATTATATGCCATCTTTCCACTCAATAATACAAAATGAAAAATGTGACACATCCCTTATAGTAGAATCTCTTACTTATATCTGCAATCGTCAATCTATCAATCCATTGTTCATTGATCGAACAACTGAATGCTGCACATCTAAGCCAGAGAAATAACAGTAATCTATTGCACTGCAGAATTAAGGTTGGACATTTCGTCGTCAAGCACTCTCCCATATCCCTTATTTTACCTGTTGTTCCCAAAGTCACACACCGGAAATTACTAATATACTATGAATGTCCTGCCTACTTCCTGGTTACTGGCCCCCCAGTACAGTACACTTCAACTATCCAGAAAATCGAATTGTAGGATTTTTAATGAATTTATTTGCAAATTATAAGTAAAATAAGTATTTGGTCAATAACAAAAGCTTCGCAATACTTTGTTATATACCCTTTGTTGGCAATGACAGAGGTCAAACGTGTCCTGTAAGTCTTCACAAGGTTTTCACACACTGTTGCTGGTATTTTGGCCCATTCCTCCATGCAGATCTCCTCTAGAACAGTGATGTTTTGGGGCTGTTGCTGGGCAACACAGACTTTCAACTCCCTCCAAAGATTTTCTATGGGGTTGAGATCTGGAGACTGGCTAGGCCACTCCAGGAGCTTAAAATGCTTCTTACGAAGCCACTCCTTCGTTGCCCGGGAGGTGTGTTTGGGATCATTGTCATGCTGAAAGACCCAGCCACGTTTCTTCTTCAATGCCCTTGCTGATGGAAGGAGGTTTTCACTCAAAATCTCACGATACATGGCCCCATTCATTCTTTCCTTTACACGGAGCAGTCGTCCTGGTCCCTTTGCAGAAAAACAGCCCCAAATCATGATGTTTACACCCCCATGCTTCACAGTAGGTATGGTGTTCTTTGGATGCAACTCAGCATTCTTTGTCCTCCAAACACGACGAGTCGAGTTTTTACCAAAAAGTTATATTTTGGTTTGATCTGACCATATGACATTCTCCCAATCTTCTTCTGGATCATCCAAATGCTCTCTATCAAACTTCAGACGGGCCTGGACATGTACTGGCTTAAGCAGGGGGACACGTCTGGCACTGCAGGATTTGAGTCCCTGGCGGCGTAGTGTGTTACTGATGGTAGGCTTCGTTACTTTGGTCCCAGCTCTCTGCAGGTCATTCACTAGGTCCCCCGTGTGGTTCTGGGATTTTTGCTCACCGTTCTTGTGATCATTTTGATCCCACGGTTGTGAGATCTTGCGTGGAGCCCCAGATCGAGGGAGATTATCAGTGGTGTTGTATGTCTTCCATTTCCTAATAATTGCTCCCACAGTTGATTTCTTCAAACCAAGCTGCTTACCTATTGCAGATTCAGTCTTCCTAGCCTGGTGCAGGTCTACAATTTTGTTTCTGGTGTCCTTTGACAGCTCTTTGGTCTTGGCCATAGTGGAGTTTGGAGTGTGACTGAGGTTGTGGACAGGTGTCTTTTTTATACTCATAACAAGTTCAAACAGGTGCCATTATTACAGGTAAGTGAAGTTACAGGTCTGTGAGAGCCAGAAATCTTGCTTGTTTGTAGGTGACCAAATACTTATTTTCCACCATAATTTGCAAATAAATTCATTAAAAATCCTGCAATTTTCTGGATGTTTTTCCCTCATTTTGTCTGTCATAGTTGAAGTGTACGTATGATGAAAATTACAGGCCTCTCATCTTTTTAAGTGGGAGAACATGCACAATTGGTGGCTGACTAAATACTTTTTTGCCCCACTGTATTACTCACACAGAATAGGTCAACGTTTGTACTATAGGTAATAGTAGATTGACATAGGCTAGTGCTTTTGATGTCCGTCTTACTCATCTTGTTGGCTGCCGAAAAGTAAACAGTTCCTCCAATATCTTCAATATGCAACCTCTCACTCAGCCATGTGAGTGAGAGGTTGTTCGGAGCATGCAGAAACCGGAGAGAATGGAATTCTAATTATTTTCAGCCTACGGGCACAATGGCCACTGACTGCAAAAGGCATAGATTTTTTTAGGGTGCATTATGGCCACACAAAGGGATGCCGCCGGGAAATTTGAGGCATTATCAAGTGCTTGTCAAATTGTGACAGAGAGACTGATGAAGTGTGTACAGCCTGCGAAAAAAGCTGAGCTCGTGATCTAAAAAAACAAAATCATCATTAGAGTCGCATCATGCAGCCTTAGAATGTATTAAAAATCTAAACATATAGATCCACATTTGTATCACAACTAAAGTTACATAAATAACTCTAAATTAAGCATATATGAGTACCTGTTTATTTGTTAACCTCTCAACACAGAATAGCCGCATGTGCCTACTACCTCAAATTGTTTGGTGAAAATATTCTTTCTATTTTATTCAGCTTTGTTCAATTGTATTCTTCAAACTATAAAATAATACCACGGAATTCTAAACAAATCTTTCCTGCTAAATTAACTAGTGTAGCCCACAGCCCTATGGCATAGCCAGAACAGGACCTAACATAAGGACTACTGAGAGTACCCTATTCTGTTATTCTGAAATTGAATGCATTTTCTTCATATCATGTCTCGTTATTCCTGTCTAAAATAAATAATGGATTTACTGTGAAGGTGTAGGCTATATTACATGGATTTATTAGACTTTTTAAAATGTAGATGTTTCAAAGGTCTGCATCAATGGCTTGTAGGCTACGTGTGGAAACGAGGAGTTGCTAAATGTTGTTAATGTTAATTAAATCATCTTGGTTCAGACCCACACATGCACACCAGTACGCGCACACACACACAAATGCAAGCTTAGCAGGTCCATCAACCCATGTAAATACCTCTCACACCCTACAGTAACCTGTGGATCATGAGAGAGCCTTCATAAATCAGCAGAACGTTAATAACCAATTAGTTTGAAGTGAGACACCTTCGGCCATTCAAAGCACATGCATAAAGACTCTATATCACATGGCATTGTACTTACTATAAAGTCTCACCCATTTAGTAATTTATAACACATACATATACATATTAATAATACGATATCATAACCGCCATCGATAAGATTACTGTGCAGCCCTATTCATCGACATGGCCAAGGCTTTCGACTCTGTCAATTACCACATTCTTATTGGCTGACTCAACAGCCTTGGTTTCTCAAATGATTGCCTCGCCTGATTCACCAACTATTTATTTGATAGAGTTCAGTGTGTCAAATCGGAGGGCCTGTTGTCCGGACCTCTGGCATTCTCTATAGGGTTGCCACAGGGTTCAATTCTCAGGCTGACTCTCTTCTCTGTATACACTGATGTCGCTCTTGCTGCTGGTGGTGATTCGCTGATCCACCTCTACGAAGATGACAACATTCTGTATACTTCTGGCCCTTCTTTGGATACTGTGTTAACTAACCTCCAGACGAGCTTCAATGCCATACACCTCTCCTTCCGTGGCCTCCAACTGCTCTTAAATACAAGTAAAACTAAATGCATGCTCTTCAACCGATCGCTGCCTGCACCTGCTCGTCCGTCCAGCATCACTACTCTGGACGGTTCTGAATTAGAACATGTGGACAACTCCAAATACCTAGGTGTCTGGTTAGACTGTAAACTCTCCTTCCAGACTCACATTAATTAAGCATCTCCAAACCAAAATTAAATCTAGAATCGGCTTCCTATTTCGTAACAAAGCATCCTTCACTCATGCTGCCAAACATACCCTTTTAAAACTGACCATCCTACTGGTCCTCGACGATGTCATTTACAAAATAGCCTCCAACACTCTACTCAACAAATTGGATGCAGTCTATCACCAAAGCCCCATATACTACCCACCACTGCGACCTGTACGCTCTTGTTGGCTGGCCCTCGCTTCATACTCGTCGCCAAACCCACTGGTTCCAGGTCATCTACAAGTCTCTTCTAGGTAAAGCCCCACTTTATCTCAGCTCACTGGTCACCATCGCAGCACCCACCCGAGCAGGTATATCTCACTGGTCACCCCCAAAGCCAATTCTTCCTTTAGCTGCCATTCCTTCCAGTTCTCTGCTGCCAATGACTGGAACGAACTGCAAAAATCACTGATGCTGGAGACTCATATCTCCGTCACTAGCTTTAAGCACCAGCTGTCAGAGGAGCTCACAGATCACTGCACCTGTGCATAGCCCATCTGTAAACAGTCCATCTATCTACCTCATCTCATTCTGTATTTATTTATTTATCTTGTTCCTTTGCACCCCAGTATCTCTACTTGCACATTCATCTTCTGCACATCTACCATTCCAGTGTTCAATTGCTATTTTGTAATTACTTCGCACCATGGCCTATTTCTTGCCTTAACTCCCTTATCTTACCTCATTTGCCCTCACTGTTAAGACTTTTTTGTTTTCTACTGTATTATTGACTTTATTTTTTGTTTATACCATATGTAACAATGTTTTTTCTGAGGTCTTGGCTGATTTCTTTTGATTTTCCCATGATGTCAAGCAAGGAGGCACTGTGTTATAAGGTAGGCCTTGAAATGCATCCACAGGTACATCTCCAATTAACTCAAATGATGTCAATTAGCCTATCAGAAGCTTCTAAAGCCATTACATCATTTTATGGAATTTTCCCCGCTGTTTAATAAAGACACAGTCAACTTAGTGTATGTAAACTTCTGACCCACTGTTATTATGATTAAGTGAATTATATGTTAAATAATCTGTCTGTAAACAATTGTTGGAAAAATGACTTGTGTCATGCACAAAGTAGATGGCCTAACCGACTTGGCAAAACTATAGTTTGTTTCCAAGTAATTTGTGGAGTGGTTGAAAAACTAGTTTTAATGACTCCAACCTAAGTGTATGTAAACTTCCAACTTCAACTGTAAATGGCTCCTAGCCCACATGAATAAGGCAAATTACTGTCACTAACACTAAAACAAAATAACATAAAAATTAAATTCAAAGGTTATCAAACTGAAACGGAATAAAAACTAGTAAATCAACTTTCCAAAACTATAGTTTTATTAACAAGAAATGTGTGGAGTGGTTAAACAATTAATTTAATACATTAACTTATTTAGCTGTTATGAATAATGAATTATAAGTCTAATGAATGTCATTTAACAAAAAATTATGGCCATTTATGAGCAAATGAACCCTGAAATGTATCAAATACATTTTTATATGGTTGTAATTGTGAAAAAGAAAATTCTGCTCTGTGTCTCCAATATTGTTTTGCATAAGGATAATTGAAGGTATTATTCTGATATTTAATATAGTGTATTATTTTTGTAAGAAATGTAATATAGAATAGAACCTATTCTATTTGCTATTTTATTTGTTCTACCAGTTAAACAAATTATTCAATCTAAAAAATATATATATTTTTAAACCCAGTGGTTATTCTGTGACTTTAGCTAATACGATTTTTGTTTTTGTGGTATCGTTTCGGTGTAGAGTATATAATACTAAACCTGGTATCGGTATTGAAGTAAAAAATCTGTCACCGTGACAACACTACCTCCAACATGAATTCAGTACTATTATAATCAACATCTTTACATAATCAATAACTTGCCGCACTGGGTAACTGTGAAAATAAAGGAAATGCTTGAGTAAATTAGGCATATAAAGTATATTGAAAGAAAGTATTTCCACTTATGTGTGGTTCCTGAGTTAATTAAGCAATTAACATCCCATCATTTGCCCATTCATTTGGCTATAAGATCTGTGAAAGAGGGGTCTCAAAAGAGCATATGGGGTTTAAAGGGAGTGTGTGTGTGTGTGTGTGTGTGTGTGTGTGTGTGTGTGTGTGTGTGTGTGTGTGTGTGTGTGTGTGTGTGTGTGTGTGTGTGTGTGTGTGTGTGTGTGTGTGTGTGTGTGTGTGTGTGTGTGTGTGTGTGTGTGTGTGTGTGTTTGTGTCACCAGATCTCAACCCAACTGAACACTTATGGGGATTCAACAAAACACCAGATTCATTTATTGTGGACGAATGGTGTCACACAGCACTGTACTGATTGTATTGTCTGTAACATATTTCACAATAAAACACATTCCTGTCAAGCATTGTTGATAGGCAATTAAGTTGTCTGTTCTATTTGATAAAGTAAATGAATAACGGAAGATTAACTACACAAATTAAAATGAGAATCTAACACTCTCCTGGCTGTGTATTTATTTGGCCATTTATTGTTCTATTTCGTAATAGATCAACATAGAGATCCGCTTCTTGTTTTCAAAGGGTGTTAAACCGTGACCCATCAGAAATATGTTGTAGATATATTGCTTTAGAACTTGTTTTAAGCATGAATTAACTTTTATAATGTCATCTGTGGAACGTTGGGACTCACTGTGTGTGTCTGGTTCTGGTAGTAGCGTGCAACCAGCAGATCTGGGTCCTTGACTTCGGTCTGTCCTAGTAGGCTGAGGACAGCTCTGGTGACTGTCATCTGTCCAGTCTTCACCAGTTCTGACCCTGCAGCCACAGCTTCTACACCTGTTCTCTCTCTCTCACACACACACACACACACACACACACACACACACACACACACACACACACACACACACACACACACACACACACACACACACACACACACACACACACACACACACACACACACACACACACACACACACACACACACTACATAATACACCTATCTGTAAGGGACACCATGTTTAATAACCTTCAAGGGTAGTTTCTCTCAAAATATTTATCTGATCCTTCGGCCCCAAGTACACATATTGTAAATCATTCATTTATGCATGTTGTCACTGCGTCAGATAAGCGGCCACTTGCTTGACTATTCAACAACTAGTAATCCTCTACACTTTCTGCTGAAATACAAAGAAGGAAGCTCCCTGACATCCACTCACTCATGCTCCCCCCCCCGAGTCACCCAAGGATTGTTTTGGAAAAACGTACAAACATCCTTGGTCATTTTATTGGTGATAGGAGGCTCTTAGACATTAGCATGAGGACGCAATTTACATTTGAGGGGCGACTGTGACCTCATCATTGTGTGCAGTGTTTTGGAAATAATAAATCATCACTTCCCAACTACACAGCTAACTTTTCTCTGCCCATGAATTCATAAGTAAAACTGAAACATAAAAAGTTGATATCAGAGCTTGGTCTTTAGGGCCCAATTTTTCTATATTTATCTATCTGGATTTTATGCATAGAAATATAATGAAAATAAAGTATGGCTCATTGACTTGAAAGGAGACTCACATTCTATAAATTATATTTCTATGCATTTAGAGACAGATCAACATTTACTGGGGGGAGGGGCTGGTCCAACTCAAAAAGTCATTAAAAAATGCTCCCCCCTCCCCACATGACCCTCCCCTTGTACTTAAAATAAATTGAACACCTTCCCCCCCTCATAGAATTAACTCAAAATAATGTTTACGACCACAACTAACAATAATTGTAGCAACCTGTGTTCAGCATGCTTTTGTGGCACAGTCAATGCCACACAGGGCTACGGGTCAAAAGGTTGAGGGTTCGCCGACCACCACAGATGAGCTCCCTGCTTGTTTCATTAACTACGATCAGAGCCAGCTGCAGACAATGATCAGCTAGGGAGAAATCAGATTTTCAACATTTTGATATTATATAAAATATATGCAACAAATTTTCCACCAACAGGTTTCTGTGCCAATGCACCACACAAACAATAAACAAAGCATACCAACAACGGCAATTCAATATCATAGTTTGCATTTTCAACACCACTGTCAATCTCGACAAATAGAAAATAAATCCCCTTACCCAGTATCAAAGGCTTGGCAACGTCCTAGTATTGAATTGCACGCATCCCTTTTGCCCTCAGAACAGTTTCTTTCTCCAGTGTCACTGCTTTTTTGTCACTCATCTTGAGGCTCTGAAGGCCTTTATATCTTTACTGGCTAGTTCAGGTATGCCCAACTGATCATTTATTGACTTTATAAATTCGGTTTCCATTCTTACCGTAACAGTTGGTGAAAAGCATAGGAGTCTTGTTCCCACAGGGATAAGGGATCGGTTGCTGACCTGGGCACACACACAGCTGTTGTCGCTGGACATCCAGGTATTTCTCTCACCATCCACTCCATCGCTGAGAAGTACTGGTGGCCCACCTTGGTGCAGGATATCCAGAAGGGAAGCTCCTGCCGCTTCCCGTGCCCCAGCGACCTTGGTCACATCTATCCAATCAAGGTTCAAGGTTCTCCGGAGGGTCAACGAGGTGATGTAGAGGTTACAACTACCCAGTCACTTTCGTATCTCACACTCTTTTCATGTTTCCCTTCTCAGGCCGGTGGTCCCTGGTCACCGAGACGATACAGTCCCCCACGACACACCTCCACCCCCCTGGACATCGTGGGGGTCGGCTCCAGTACCTGGTGGACTGGGAGGGGTATGGCCCAGAGGAGCAGTGTTGGGTTCCGGCACTCATCATTACGTGCACCTGTTAATCAATATGGTTCACACCTGGACTTCATTACCTTCATCATTTCCTCCCCTTTATGTCACTCACTTATGTTCACTCTTCAGTTGGTGTTATTCTTGTGGACTGGTGTGTAGCCTTGTGAAATTGTCTCGTTATTTGTTTTGTTTTATTTAACATTTCACCTGCACCTGCTTCCTGAATCACATCTCCATTATTACAACTCTGTTGGTAATATTTGTTGATAAACTTGTCTTGCCTTATTTGTTTTGTGTGTCTTCTCCAGATTGAAGGTTGTTGCTCACAAATGAGTGGATCAAAGTCGGAACAAAGTGCTAATGCTAAGTCCGTTTTACAGATATGTAATATTACGTTTTTAGCGCGAGGCATTCCGCACCACCATCTTCAATGTCTGTTTGTGTCCAGTGTCTGTTCTTGTCATGTCCTGTCCTATGGGGTTGTTGCACACTATTCTAATAACAATTATTGAAGCTATGTCAAACCATTATCAAGTCTTGCCATAGATGACTAGATGACTCAAGTTTTATGTTAAGTCTGCAAGCTAGATCGCTGCAATGTCTCATTTAAGATCTAGATACCTTTTCTGTACACGCTGGACTAAAACCTAATTATGATAAGTGTACATTATTACGTATTGGATCCTTAAAAAATACAACTTTTACATTACCTTGCAGCTTACCTATAAAATGGGCTGTTGGTGAAGTAGACACACTCGGTATTCATATCACAACAGATATAAATAAGCTCTCCACAATGAATTTCAATAGGAAACTTGTAAAAATAGACAAGATCCTGCAACCATGGAGAGGTAAATGCCTGTCTATTTATGGAAAAATTGCCCTGATTAACTCCTTAGTCATATCTCAGTTTACTGACTTACTTATGGGGCTGCCTACTCCTGATGATTCGTTTTTCAAATCATATGAGCAAAACATATTTTGCTTTATCTGGGACGCTAAACCAGACAAAATAAAACGAGTCTATCTATATAATGAATATGAACTGGGTGGGTTGAGATGATTAAATATAAAAGCACTAAACCTCTCTCTAAAAGCTTCACTTATTCAAAAGTTTTATTTGAACCCTAAATGGTTCTCAAGTAGATTACTAAGAAAAGCTCATCCATTGTTTAAAAATGGCCTTTTTGCCTTTGTGCACATTGCAATGTCTCATTTTAGATTCATTGAAAATTATACTTTTTTTCAAACAAACATTGCAGTTTGTTTGAAATTTCAATTTCAATTTCATCCCCCTGAAAAGATAGAACAAATATTATGGCTGAACTCAAAAGTGCTGGTTGATAAAATACCTGTATTTATGGGAAAGATGTTTGAAAATGGTATTTTGTTTTGTCCTTCATGGACTTATCAGAATTGTACGGGAAGGTCTGCTCAATCCAAGAGTACAACCAATTGATTACAGCATTGCCCCCAAAAAGTGAGGAAGCAGGTGGCAGCGGGAGGAGGTAGGGAACTGGTCTGTCTGCCCAATATAAAGGATCAAACCTGGCAGAGGAATAAAAATAGCATAAATAGGAAAGTATACCAGTTTAATTTGAGGACCAGGATGTTGACAGCTGTGCCATACAGATGACAAAACAGTTAGGAAGAGATTTTTGATGCACCGATTCCATGTTACAGGGTGTATGATTTGATATATAAAACAACACAAGATTCAAGACATCGTGCTTTTCAGCTAAAGTTATTATATAGAATTCTTGCCACCAACAAAATGTTAATATTTTTGGCATAAAATCATCCAAGCTCTGCAGATCTTGCTGTGTGTAAACAGAATAAACAGACCATTTATTTTGGTATTGCCCTCAGGTAGCCTGTTTCTGGTCTCAGGTTCAGGAATGGCTGAAAATGCATAGCATTGATCTAAAATTGATCCTAGAAATAGTACTGTTAGGAGATCTGGAGAGACCGGGTCAGTCAATTACTAATATACTAATACTCTTAGTAAAAGTATTTCTCTTCAACACGCAATCTGTGAATTCTATTCTATTAGATAGATTGAAATTGTACGTTAAACATCACAGCATAGTTGAAAGATGTGTGTTGCATAGAAACACGAAGTGGGTGGCCAGCAGAGATAGATGGGATGGGCTGAGGGAAGCTGAGGGTTGGTATGTGGAATTGGAGACAAGTGGAAGTGGAGTTGCTGTGTGAGAGAGAGGATGATGGTCAAAAGATAAAAGGAGAAAAAAAGTCAAAATAAAACAAAGTACATTTAAATGACACTAACAACTTTTACAACACATGCATACACACACACACTCCCATTCAAATAAACACATACAAGAACACACACATACATGTAATAGTGCCAGACATACATATAAAGTAGGCTTTGCTGTTATGATTTCAGTTGTCCTTGATGTCCTTTGTTTTAAATGTATTATTTTGTTTATTGTTGTTTGCTGTTTTCTTCCGTCTTTTCCTTTTTTCTCTTGAGTTTATTCTCTTCGTTGTTGGTGCATTTGGGGGGTTCTTGGGGGTGGGGAATGGGGGGGTTCTTGGGGGAGGGACTGAGGGAGGGGTCTCGAATGGTTGAGGGACAGCTATCGGGGAACTGTGGGGGGAGGGTTCGGGCTGGAGGGTTCGGGTTTCACAAGATTGTGATCATGAAAAAGGAAACTATGACATATATTTTATATCACTATCGTGCACACGCACCCTCACACATAAGGATGGCTCTGTTGCGGAAAGACTGATACATGTTTGATAGTGTGTTGATGCTGTATTGTTTGTCCTTCATGTTCTAATCCTTTAATGTTACCCCTTCCTTGTGTTTTTTTAATAATAAATAATAATAATAAAAAATAATAATAACAAAAGTCTTGCCGTAGATTTTTCAAGACGATTTAAGTAAAAAATGTAATTTGGCCACTCTAGAACATTCAATGTCATCTCGGTAAGCAACACCAGTGTACACTGACTGTACAAAACATTGAGGACACCGTCCTAATATTGAGATGCACCCCACCTTTTGTCCTCAGAACAGCATCAGTTCGTTGGTGCATGGACTCTACAAAGTGTTGAAAGTGTTCCACGGGGATGCTAGCCCATATTGACTCTTTTGGCTGGTGGACTATTCTTGAAAAACACAGGAAACTGAGTGTGAAAAAACTGCAGCTTTGCAGTTCTTGACACACAACTTTGTGTGTTTTGTAACAGATGTCTCTTTCCATTCATCAGTTGGCCACTGCACAGTTTGGATTGATTGTTATTATGGATCTCCGTCTACCCGGCAGGCCCAGAGAGCAAATCGAGTGCACATATAGGCCTAACGCTGCCCAATCAAATAGCTTAGATCATCAGGGCTGCAATTTCCTCACCCCATGGACTGTAAAAAAAAATAAGCCTCGGATGCACAGCAAAGTGGATAATGTACGATTTCAAAACATGCAGTGCGACGTAAGTTTCGCCATCAGCTGGAAGCCTGTGTCCCCTTCTGTCAGCAAACGGAAGGACAGAGAAGGGACCGTGAGTCGGGTGAGAGGCAGCCTCACCATCGCTCACTCACTCCCATCAGACAGATGCAGGTCATCAGTCTAGTAAAAAAAAGCTAATTACTATGCTCACTCAGCTGTGCCTTACAAGTAATACAACAAATGATCTATTACCAGTATGATCATATACCTACAATTTTGAAATATAATTTGAAAATGGTCTGATAAAAACAACATTGGCAGGGCAATTCAAGCGTAGCCAATATGTAGTGATAATATATTGGGCCTTTAGCCTACTGCACAAACCATTGTTTCGGAATGGTTTTTAATTGGTTAATGTTGCATATGCTTAAGTCATGTAATAAATCAAATCTGGGCGGTAGATCTCGGCTTGTATTTTGGTGGCTATAGCTCGGTTTCCATCCAATTGCTGCCAGATTTTCATGTGAATATTCTAAAATCTTCATAACTATATGCCACTTCAGGGATTCCTTTAGGAAAATTATTAACATGACTGGGAAGATTTTAATTGAGAAATTCAACGGACATATGCATATGCATTCAGATCCAAACTGGCGCCGTTAATAAATGAGGGACTTTGACCAAATGAGCCACAAGTGTCCTTAAAAACAGCCTATAACAAATTACAAAAACACTATTCCTTGTGTTTTGATGTGTAGCATATGCAAAGATTTGAGCACTAAATATACAGTATCAGGGCATTACATGCAAAGGCTTAGGTGTCCACTGTATTGATCAAGTGGTTGTAGCCTACTGTTGTAGCCTAGGCCTATCTGACAGATATTCGTGCCATTTCTATGTCGCACTGCATCATTTATTTAAAATGATTTGAATAGGCCTACAGTGTACATTTAATTTTGTACCTTAAATACGTTTTGTTTTTGTTCTGAGATATGCAACATTGTGGTTGACAACTGACCAGCGCTCAAAATTAAGGCTGTCCCGATTAAAATTATCATAATTTTTTGTCAATTTACACACAAAGTCTAAACAAAATTTGGCTACCGCTTTTAACCCAACCCCTCCGCAAGATACAACATAGATGTTTATGGAGAGTTGTGGTGCCTGTAATTTTGTAATGCCTGTGTGTTTGTAATGCCTGTGTATTTGAGGGAGGAGATGGGATGGTTAGCTTTATTTATTTATTTTAATTTTACCTTTATTTAACTAGGCAAGTCAGTTAAGAACAAATTCTTATTTTCAATGACAGCCTAGGAACAGTGGGTTAACTGCCTGTTCAAGGGCAGAACGACAGATTTGTACCTTGTCAGCTCGGGTGTTTGAACATGCAACCTTCCGGTTACTAGTCCAACGCTCTAACCACTAGGCTACCGTGCCACCCCACAGCTTCAACAAAGTGAGCTGTTACTGGATAGTCAATGTTCTACCATCTGAGGCACACACTCAAATCAAATCAAATTGTATTAGTCACATGCGCCGAATACAACATTACAGTAGAAGGCTTACTTACAAGCCCTTAACCAACAATGCAGTATAAAAAATATGAATAAGAAATAAAAGGAACAAGTAATTAAAGAGCAGCAGTAAAATAACAATAGTGAGACTATACTCTCACTTCCGCGATGCAAACAAAGCCCTCCCTCTATTTGGCAAATCTGACCACAACTCCATTGTGTTGCTCCCAGCCTATAGACAGAAACTCAAACAGGAAACGTCCGTGCTCAGGTCTGTTCAACGCTGGTCCGACCAATCTGATTCCACGCTTCAAGATTGCTTCGATCACGTGGACTGGGATATGTTCCGGATAGCCTCAGACAACAACATTGATGTATACGCTGATTCAGTTCTGTTTTTTTTCTAATGATTGCACCTTAGCTAGTAGAACGGAAGGCAGCGCAGGTTTATTTGATCGCCTACGAATTATCAGAAGGCATCCTGACCTCTGCCCTCTTTTTTTCCTCCATCTTATCTTCACGCAAATGACTGGGATTTGGTCCTGTTCCCGGGAAAGCAGTATGTCCTTCACGTCGGGCTCGTTGGACTCATTAAAGGAAAAAAAAGCTTCTGCCTGTTCGTGGTGAGTAATCGCTGTTCTGATGTCCTGAAGATATTTTCGGTCATAAGAGACGGTTGCAGCAACATTATGTACAAAATAAGTTGCAAAAAAGCGAACAAAAAAACACAGTTGGTTAGAAGCACGTAAAACGTCAGCCATCTTCTTCGGCGCTACTTTGATAGGAACGCACACATGTCCAAAGTTATCAGTAAGGAAAACAACAATGAAGACAATGCAGGCGCCAGCCGGAAAATGTGCCGGGGGGGGGGAATTTTCAAGCATGTTCTGTTCTGAATGGAGACACACAGATGTGCATACTTGATCTGGGGAAACACTGAGGAAGTTCTTGGGCTCTCATTGAAGAGAAGTTTGTCAGGTTCAGTAATGCCTCAAATATAAATAGTACGCAACAGTGAAATGGGCTACTTCTATGTGAATTAATAAGGAGGCAGAACACACCTTAGTTCATACTGTTGTTAGAAAATCATTTGAAATTGACAAATTGAAACATAGCTTATCGCTAATTAGCAGGCAGTGTGCCTTTGTTTGAGGGCAGTGTGGGTTAACTGTCCTGTTGCGTAACAGTGAGTGCATTCCGTCATCACACTCATAATTAAACTCACGCAGGGGGGACAATTAGAGATATTTGAAACTGGGCGGGAAGATCTATAAAATCCCGGTGTGCCTGGCTGTCACGGCTTCACAGATTTTAGTATAATTTCACTGCTTAATTATCCCATTTTCTATTTCCAATCCCATTCACAAAGTGCCAAGTCTTCAATATGTTTTTTTTTTGTCCTTTTGATCAGCATGAAAATGATGACATTTACACAAGCTTGAGCATGCACACACGCACAGGATTCTACAAAAGCTCTTTTCAGATGGTCATTGTCTAAAGGATTTGTGCTGTGTGTTTGAAGGGAGCCACAGCCACGTGCGTCAGCCACGTCTACTGACTGAGCCAATCTGCATTTCAACTCTTGTGTGATAGTCAATTAACTAATCAAAGGGGTGGTTTTAATTAAACATGGGCTTGGACTGCACAGCTGCAGATGGTTGTGGAATGGCTGTGGGCTGTTGCATGGAAGCATTTGCCTGAGCTCTTCAGTGTGGTGAATCCACTCAAATTGAGCCCTTGTATAGTGATATCTGATACCAAGGTTAATATAAGCTTAATACAAATAGTGACTATGTAGAAATCAGTATGATTATCACAGTGGATAAGAGTAATGCCTTCATTCTTCTGTATTGAGTTGAACCAACACTATCTTACTCTGTCATCTGATTAGGGGCTGTATTCATAAAGCGTATCAGGGTAGGAGTGAAAATCTGTAGATTTGGCTTTTTGGATCAAAATGAAGAATACTATATAGACGGGGGGGACCTGATCCTTGATCAGTACTCCTACTCTGAGACAATTTATGAAAACAGGCCTAGAGCTGTGAGTAACCTCTCACCCTCTCAGAGTTTAGTACAGTACCTGCTCCAAGCCGTTGGTCATCTCCTCTATTATTCAGCTCTGCTCCAATACATAATTGAAGAGGGCAAAGTTCGGATCCCCTCCTGACAGGTAAAAAGACAGTATACCAACAAACAAACAAAAATTAATCATTTCATTGAGAAACAGCTGTACAGACAGATCTGAATGGCAGACACTGACAAGCAGTATCAAATGTCATTAATTTCATGAAGGGAGATGTGTTTGTTCTAGTTCTTATTTTTGAAGGAACAACACAGAACATGTCAATTGCAAATCCCTACTCAGACTGTTGTCGCTTTCTGCCATAACACAGACATTTGGGGTAAAGTATGGTTGGGTAATGGAAGATAACAGTGCCATCTGTGCCACAGAATTGCTTATATTTTTGACAAATAGTGTACAAATAATATTGCATCAATCACTGACTGTAGTGGTAGTAAAAAATCTAAATCAACTTCATTAATAAGGCAGTTTGGGTATATCTGTCACACCCTGACCTGTCTTTGTGCTTGTCTCCACCCCCCTACAGCTGTCGCCCATCTTCCTCATTATCCCTAGTGTATTTATAGCTGTGTTCTCCGTTTGTCTTTTGCCAGTTCGTCTTGTCAGGTCTTACCAGCGTGTTTCCTTGTCGCCCTGCTTTCTCAAGTTCTGTTTCCTAGTTTCCCCGGTTCTGACCATTCTGCTTACCCTGACCACGAGCCTACCTGCCGTTCTGTACCTGCCTTACTCTGACCTGTTTACGAACCTCTGCCTGTCCTGTCCCCTAGCCTACCTGCTGTTCTGTACCTTATTCACTCTGCCCTGGATTACAGACCTCTGCCTAACTTTGACCTGTCTTTTGCCTGCTCCCTGTTTGGGTCAATAAACATATTTGACTGTGTCTGCATCTGGGTCTTATCCTGAGTTCTGATAATATCTTTATGCCATCTCTGAGGAAAAGAAACAAGTGAAACCGTGTCTGTAAAATAGTGGTTGGTGCCTTGAGAACACAGTTAAAAAACTGTTTTAAGACAGCATCACCAGAGGGAGTCAGACATGTAACATATCCATCATCAATTTGGCATTTAAACCCTCACCTGTTGCAGCCAGAAAGCAGCACTGTTGAATGATGTTCCAGGTTCCATGTTATAAATTATACAGTACAGTAGGCAGACATGACAGTTGGGTCTTTCTTCCAAAAATGTAAAGGGAATATAGAAAAAGACTTATAACAGTCAACTGAAACTTTACATTTATCTATATCAATTGATTTATTTCAAATGTAAGTGTTCTTACTGTATGTAAAAAAAAAGTACAACAAAGATTATATATTTCTAATGTATGCATAATTTTAAAAGCTGGGGTGTTAAAGTGGCTTTGTTTAATTTAGATGATGCCAGGGAGCATCTTACTCTGCATGTAGACGTTGAAGAAGAGCTCAATGTTGAAGCCAGCTGGGTTCTCCTTCTCCTGACCCCTCTGCTCCTCTCAAGCCTTCATAGCAAGCTCCCTCAGTCTCTCCTGTTTCTCCGTGAACACCCCGGACAGCAGGGTGGAGTGCCACCAGTGCTCTGTCAGCCTTCTGCTCCTCCAGAGCACAGACTCACCTCTGCCACCCCCAGGACCTGCTCCAGCTACTCGGAACATGGGCCCTACAATAGTAGAGCACCTCCTGCTGACTGGAGGAGAGAAAAAAACATGTTGCATTTAAAGAGAGACCTGCGGTATTATCGTATTATAGAAAACATTATGGCGGCTCATATGCTTATGATAAGTTATGAAGTATTACACCGGCAGGCTTTAATTAGTCAAGTGTCACCAATAATCTAAATACAATTACAACACGGAGAGAATAAATGTTTTACTAGAAATGGCTAATTAATAGGACTTGCGAAAGCAAAGGTCCCAGTTTAAATCTTCGTCATTCTTCTGACTTTCTCTCTTTATCAATTGATTAGCATGCACCCCAGCATGGATATTGTTGTCAGTTAAACATGACAAACTGAACATAGTGTATGTATTAACATATAATGATCAAATATAGTAGTGTGGAAACATTTGAGACGTGATTGGCCAACATTTCACTCATGTTCAAGGAAAGCTCAGCCAGAGAAAAGCAATCTAGTGCTCGTCACCAGACATACAGCATTACCGTGAGTCCAAGTAATTCGCTAAGGTGGAAGGTCAAGGGAAAGTGAGAGGATTTAGATAAAGGGACACAATAATGGAAAGACTTTCAGAGAAAAGAAGCCAGAGGCTGATTAAATAATGCTTACTTTTTGTAATCCAACGCACACTGCAGACAGACACAGGTGCACACTGCATTCTACAGCTGAATTACAGATAGCTTCCACACTCAGCACAGGTCCCTGAGAGCAACGTGTTAAAATATGCACAGGATACACACTTTGTAAGGGGTGCGTAATGGCGGCAGGGAAGTCAGGCGCAGGAGAGCCAATACTGGGTTTAAAATGGAGCAGTTTAATACATAAAACCACCGGCATCCAAAACAAACAATTAATCAATGGGTACAAAACCCGTCTCACACCAGATAAACGTGCACATGACCTTATAATAAACAATTCCGGACAAGGACATGGGGGGAACAGAGGGTTAAATACACAACATGTAATGAGGGAATTGAAAGCAGGTGTGTGGGAAGACAAGACAAAACAAATGGAAAATTAAAAGTGGATCGATGATGGCCAGAAGACCGGCGACGCCGACCGCCGAACTCCGCCCGAACAAGGAGAGGAATCGACTTTGGTGGAAGTCGACTTTGGTGTACAGACATCCATGGCAGAGAAGCACTTGTGAATTTAACCTTTGTCGCTGCAATGTACTTTGCCTATATTCAGCCGCTCTGAACTTTGAGCTGAGCCACTGAATTCTTATCTTTTAACATTTGTACATGTGGCCTTAACCAAATCAGGAACAAACCTTTCCTGATCCACAAGGAAATATGGGCAGCTAAGATCCGACACCCTCCCTCTGGCTATAGAGACGGGTAGTCCCTGAAGACACAATATTTTGCTTACTGTGTGATCTTGGGGGATTCCATTTAGTGTATAATTGCTCTCTATATGATGACCTGAGATGTTTTAATTCTTCATGGCAAGCAAAGGATTGAATTCATTTTTAGAAAGGGCATATTTGATATTGTTAAATGTATTTTCTAAGCCTGGGGGATAAGGACAAATGTATTGTTTTATAATGTGACAAAATGGTAGTTGCCATGATTATTATTTATGCGTGTAAATTATCAAATGTGTTTTGAGCACATAGGGTACTGAAATAAATCAATCAAATGTATAGTATAACAGATAATTGATTCATTTGTCCTTTGCAAACCAATATTATGTCTGAAAACATTCACTGTTAGCTGATCACTGCTGTATTTCATGGTATGAACAGTGAGCCCTCCATCTCTATAAAACTCCCTATCTGTACTCTAAGCCTACTGGGATCCACCAGCCTGGTTCTGTCTCTGGCCCTGGTTCAAGACTCTCCATAGACGACACTGATGCTACGAGATTGAGATGATCCTTCTGAATGGCTTCTGTCACATCAGACGTTTCTTTGCATCGCATAACTTCATATTAGATTGTTGTTTATTTTCTCGACTGTCTATTGATGCAATCAATGGTGAAGATGATAATGGATGTTTTAAAATGCAGTTCAGGAAGAATGTCTTCATAATTGGATACAGAGTGAGGAGCATAAAAAAAATGTTTTATTGTCACATACACCGGATAGGTACAGTGAAATGTGTTGTTATACAGGGTCAGCCATTGTAGTACGGCGCCCTTGGAGCAAATTAAGTTTAAGTGCCTTGCTCAAGGGCACGTCGACAGATTTTCACCTTGACGGCTCTGGTATTTTTGAACTAGCGACCTTTAGGTTATTGGCAGAACTCTAACCACTAGGCTACCTTGCACCCCAAAGAAAGCATGAAGTAGTGTAGACAAACAGAGTGTTCGGTTTCCCGTCCTTTCCCTCTCTGTCTCTCCAATTATGTTCCAGCTCAGTTTTTGACACTCTTGTAATGCAGTTGTCTGCGAATTTCTATCGAACTTATGGATTTCTTATTACTCAACGGAACGACTTGATTAGTGTAGTGTCAACAACGCACCCACTGCCAGCTAGCCTACTTCAGCAGTACTGTATCATTTTAATCATTTTAGTCAATAAGATTCTTGCTACGTAGCTTAACTTTCTGAACATTCGAGACGTGTAGTCCACTTGTCATTCCAATCTCCTTTGCATTAGCGTAGCCTCTTCTGTAGCCTGTCAACTATGTGTCTGTTTATCCCTGTTCTCTCCTCTCTGCACAGACCATACAAACGCTCCACACCGCGTGGCCGCGGCCACCCTACTCTGGTGGTCCCAGCGCGCACGACCCACGTGGAGTTCCAGGTCTCCGGTAGCCTCTGGAACTGCCAATCTGCGGTCAACAAGGCAGAGTTCATCTCAGCCTATGCCTCCCTCCAGTCCCTCGACTTCTTGGCACTGACGGAAACATGGATCACCACAGACAACACTGCTACTCCTACTGCTCTCTCTTCGTCCGCCCACGTGTTCTCGCACACCCCGAGAGCGTCTGGTCAGCGGGGTGGTGGCACCGGGATCCTCATCTCTCCCATGTGGTCATTCTCTCTTTCTCCCCTTACCCATCTGCCTATCGCCTCCTTTGAATTCCATGCTGTCACAGTTACTAGCCCTTTCAAGCTTAACATCCTTATCATTTATCGCCCTCCAGGTTCCCTCGGAGAGTTCATCAATGAGCTTGATGCCTTGATAAGCTCCTTTCCTGAGGACGGCTCACCTCTCACAGTTCTGGGCGACTTTAACCTCCCCACGTCTACCTTTGACTCTTTCCTCTCTGCCTCCTTCTTTCCACTCCTCTCCTCTTTTGACCTCACCCTCTCACCTTCCCCCCTACTCACAAGGCAGGCAATACGCTCGACCTCATCTTTACTAGATGCTGTTCTTCCACTAACCTCATTGCAACTCCCCTCCAAGTCTCCGACCACTACCTTGTATCCTTTTCCCTCTCGCTCTCATCCAACACCTCCCACACTGCCCCTACTCGGATGGTATCGCGCCGTCCCAACCTTCGCTCTCTCTCCCCCGCTACTCTCTCCTCTTCCATCCTATCATCTCTTCCCTCCGCTCAAACCTTCTCCCACCTATCTCCTGATTCTGCCTCCTCAACCCTCCTCTCCTCCCTCTCTGCATCCTTTGACTCTCTATGTCCCCTATCCTCCAGGCCGGCTCGGTCCTCCCCTCCCGCTCCGTGGCTCGATGACTCATTGCGAGCTCACAGAACAGGGCTCCGGGCAGCCGAGCGGAAATGGAGGAAAACTCGCCTCCCTGCGGACCTGGCATCCTTTCACTCCCTCCTCTCTACATTTTCCTCCTCTGTCTCTGCTGCTAAAGCCACTTTCTACCACGCTAAAATTCCAAGCATCTGCCTCTAACCCTAGGAAGCTCTTTGCAGACCTTCTCCTCCCTCCTGAATCCTCCTCCCCCCCCCCCCTCCTCCCTCTCTGCAGATGACTTCGTCAACCATTTTGAAAAGAAGGTCGACGACATCCGATCCTCGTTTGCTAAGTCAAACGACACCGCTGGTTCTGCTCACACTGCCCTACCCTGTGCTCTGACCTCTTTCTCCCCTCTCTCTCCAGATGAAATCTCGCGTCTTGTGACGGCCGGCCGCCCAACAACCTGCCCGCTTGACCCTATCCCCTCCTCTCTTCTCCAGACCATTTCCGGAGACCTCCTCCCTTACCTCACCTCGCTCATCAACTCATCCCTGACCGCTGGCTATGTCCCTTCCGTCTTCAAGAGAGCGAGAGTTGCACCCCTTCTGAAAAAACCTACACTCGATCCCTCCGATGTCAACAATTACAGACCAGTATCCCTTCTTTCTTTTCTCTCCAAAACTCTTGAACGTGCCGTCCTTGGCCAGCTCTCCCGCTATCTCTCTCTGAATGACCTTCTTGATCCAAATCAGTCAGGTTTCAAGACTAGTCATTCAACTGAGACTGTTCTCCTCTGTATCACGGAGGCGCTCCGCACTGCTAAAGCTAACTCTCTCTCCTCTGCTCTCATCCTTCTAGATCTATCGACTGCCTTCGATACTGTGAACCATCAGATCCTCCTCTCCACCCTCTCCGAGTTGGGCATCTCCGGCGCGGCCCACGCTTGGATTGCGTCCTACCTGACAGGTCGCTCCTACCAGGTGGCGTGGCGAGAATCTGTCTCCTCACCACGCGCTCTCACCACTGGTGTCCCCCAGGGCTCTGTTCTTGGCCCTCTCCTATTCTCGCTATACACCAAGTCACTTGGCTCTGTCATAACCTCACATGGTCTCTCTTATCATTGCTATGCAGACGACACACAATTAATCTTCTCCTTTCCCCCTTCTGATGACCAGGTGGCGAATCGCATCTCTGCATGTCTGGCAGACATATCAGTGTGGATGACGGATCACCACCTCAAGCTGAACCTCGGCAAGACGGAGCTGCTCTTCCTCCCGGGGAAGGACTGCCCGTTCCATGATCTCGCCATCACGGTTGACAACTCCATTGTGTCCTCCTCCCAGAGCGCCAAGAACCTTGGCGTGATCCTGGACAACACCCTGTCGTTCTCAACCAACATCAAGGCGGTGGCCCGTTCCTGTAGGTTCATGCTCTACAACATCCGCAGAGTACGACCCTGCCTCACACAGGAAGCGGCGCAGGTCCTAATCCAGGCACTTGTCATCTCCCGTCTGGATTACTGCAACTCGCTGTTGGCTGGGCTCCCTGCCTGTGCCATTAAACCCCTTCAACTCATCCAGAACGCCGCAGCCCGTCTGGTGTTCAACCTTCCCAAGTTCTCTCACGTCACCCCGCTCCTCCGCTCTCTCCACTGGCTTCCAGTTGAAGCTCGCATCCGCTACAAGACCATGGTGCTTGCCTACGGAGCTGTGAGGGGAACGGCACCTCAGTACCTCCAGGCTCTGATCAGGCCCTACACCCAAACAAGGGCACTGCGTTCATCCACCTCTGGCCTGCTCGCCTCCCTACCACTGAGGAAGTACAGCTCCCGCTCAGCCCAGTCAAAACTGTTCGCTGTCCTGGCCCCCCAATGGTGGAACAAACTCCCTCACGACGCCAGGACAGCGGAGTCAATCATCACCTTCCGGAGACACCTGAAACCCCACCTCTTTAAGGAATACCTAGGATAGGATAAGTAATCCCTCTCACCCCCCCCCCTTAAGTTTTAGATGCACTATTGTAAAGTGACTGCTCCATTGGATGTCATAAGGTGAATGTCATGTTTTGTCATTTATTATCTTGTCTTGTCCCTGTGCTTCCCATTCTATTCGTTTCCCTCTGCTGGTCTTATTAGGTTCTTTCCCTCTTTCTATCCCTCTCTCTCCCCCTCCCTCTCTCACTCTCTCGCTCTCTCTTCTCTCTATCGTTCCGTTCCTGCTCCCAGCTGTTCCTATTCCCCTAATCAATCATTTAGTCTTCCCACACCTGTTCCCGATCCTTTCCCCTGATTAGAGTCCCTATTTCTTCCTTTGTGTTCCGTTCCTGTCCTGTCGGTTCCTTGTCTAGAATTCACCGTGCTGTGTTTGTGTATCGCCCTGTCGTGTCGTGTTTTCCTCAGATGCTGCGTGGTGAGCAGGTGTCTGAGTCTGTCTGGTTCAAGTGCCTTCCCGAGGCAACCTGCTGTTCACCTGCTGTTCAAGATCGAGTCTCCAGTTTGTCCTCGTCATTTCGAGTGAAAGTTGTGTTTTTTGTTTGTATTTACTTTACTGGATTAAAGACTCTGTTTTCGCCAAGTCGCTTTTGGGTCCTCTTTCACCCGCATGACAGAAGGAACCGACCAAGGAATGGACCCAGCGACTTCAGACGCTCGTTACACTGCCGTCGAGATCCAAGGAGCCATGCTCGGCAGACACGAGCAGGAATTGTCTGCTGCTCGCCATGCCGTGGAGAACCTGGCCGCTCAGGTTTCCGACCTCTCTGGACAGTTCCAGAGTCTACGTCTCGTGCCACCTGTTACTTCCTGGCCTGCCGAGTCTCCAGAACCTAGGGTTAATAACCCACCTTGCTACTCCGGGCAGCCCACTGAGTGCCGCTCCTTTCTCACGCAGTGTGAGATTGTGTTCTCTCTCCAACCCAACACATACTCTAGAGAGAGAGCTCGGGTTGCTTACGTCATTTCACTCCTTACTGGCCGGGCTCGAGAATGGGGCACAGCTATCTGGGAGGCAAGGGCTGATTGCTCTAACAAGTTCCAGAACTTTAAAGAGGAGATGATTCGGGTTTTTGACCGTTCAGTTTTTGGTAGGAAGGCTTCTAGGGCCCTGGCTTCCTTATGCCAAGGTGAACGGTCCATAACGGATTATTCTATTGAGTTTCGCACTCTTGCTGCCTCTAGTGAGTGGAACGAGCCGACGCTGCTCGCTCGTTTTCTGGAGGGACTCCACGCAGTGGTTAAGGATGAGATTCTCTCCCGGGAGGTTCATTCAGATGTGGACTCTTTGATTGCTCTCGCCATCCGCATAGAACGACGGGTAGATCTTCGTCACCGGGCTCGTGGAAGAGAGCTCGCATCAACGGTGTTTCCCTGCTCCGCATCGCAACCATCTCCCTCCTCTGGCTCAGAGTCTGAGCCCATGCAGCTGGGAGGGATTCGCATCTCGACTAAGGAGAGGGAACGGAGGATCACCAACCGCCTGTGCCTCTATTGCGGAGTTGCCGGACATTTTGTTAATTCATGTCCAGTAAAAGCCAGAGCTCATCTGTAAGCGGAGGGCTACAGGTGAGCGCAACTACTCAAGTCTCTCCATCAAAATCCTGTACTACTTTGTCGGTCCATCTACGCTGGACCGGTTCGGGTGCTACATGTAGTGCCTTGATAGACTCTGGGGCTGAGGGTTGTTTCATGGACGAAGCATGGGTTCGGAAACATGACATTCCTTTCAGAGAGTTAGAGAAGCCTACGCCCATGTTCGCCTTAGATGGTAGTCATCTTCCCAGTATCAGATTTGAGACACTACCTTTAACCCTCACAGTATCTGGTAACCACAGTGAGACTATTTCTTTTTTGATTTTTCGTTCACCGTTTACACCTGTTGTTTTGGGTCATCCCTGGCTAGTATGTCATAATCCTTCTATTAATTGGTCTAGTAATTCTATCCTATCCTGGAACGTTTCTTGTCATGTGAAGTGTTTAATGTCTGCCATCCCTCCCGTTTCTTCTGTCCCTACTTCTCAGGAGGAACCTGGCGATTTGACAGGAGTGCCGGAGGAATATCATGATCTGCGCACGGTCTTCAGTCGGTCCCGAGCCAACTCCCTTCCTCCTCACCGGTCGTATGATTGTAGTATTGATCTCCTTCCGGGGACCACTCCTCCTCGGGGTAGACTATACTCTCTGTCGGCTCCCGAACGTAAGGCTCTCGAGGATTATTTGTCTGTGTCTCTTGACGCCGGTACCATAGTGCCTTCTTCCTCTCCGGCCGGGGCGGGGTTCTTTTTGTTAAGAAGAAGGACGGTACTCTGCGCCCCTGCGTGGATTATCGAGGGCTGAATGACATAACGGTTAAGAATCGTTATCCGCTTCCCCTTATGTCATCAGCCTTCGAGATTCTGCAGGGAGCCAGGTGCTTTACTAAGTTGGACCTTCGTAACGCTTACCATCTCGTGCGCATCAGAGAGGGGGACGAGTGGAAAACGGCGTTTAACACTCCGTTAGGGCATTTTGAGTACCGGGTTCTGCCGTTTGGTCTCGCCAATGCGCCAGCTGTTTTTCAGGCATTAGTTAATGATGTTCTGAGAGACATGCTGAACATCTTTGTTTTTGTCTATCTTGACGATATCCTGATTTTTTCTCCGTCACTCGAGATTCATGTTCAGCACGTTCGACGTGTTCTACAGCGCCTTTTAGAGAATTGTCTCTACGTAAAGTCTGAGAAGTGCTCTTTTCATGTCTCCTCCGTTACTTTTCTCGGTTCCGTTATTTCCGCTGAAGGCATTCAGATGGATTCCGCTAAGGTCCAAGCTGTCAGTGATTGGCCCGTTCCAAGGTCACGTGTCGAGTTGCAGCGCTTTTAGGTTTCGCTAATTTCTATCGGCGTTTCATTCGTAATTTCGGTCAAGTTGCTGCCCTCTCACAGCTCTTACTTCTGTCAAGACGTGTTTTAAGTGGTCCGGTTCCGCCCAGGGAGCTTTTGATCTTCTAAAAGAACGTTTACGTCCGCTCCTATCCTCGTTACTCCTGACGTCACTAGACAATTCATTGTCGAGGTTGACGCTTCAGAGGTAGGCGTGGGAGCCATTCTATCCCAGCGCTTCCAGTCTGACGATAAGGTTCATCCTTGCGCTTATTTTTCTCATCGCCTGTCGCCATCTGAGCGCAACTATGATGTGGGTAACCGTGAACTGCTCGCCATCCGCTTAGCCCTAGGCGAATGGCGACAGTGGTTGGAGGGGGCGACCGTTCCTTTTGTCGTTTGGACAGACCATAAGAACCTTGAGTACATCCGTTCTGCCAAACGACTTAATGCCCGTCAAGCTCGTTGGGCGTTGTTTTTCGCTCGTTTCGAGTTTGTGATTTCTTACCGTCCGGGTAGCAAGAACACCAAGCCTGATGCCTTATCCCGTCTGTTTAGTTCTTCTGTGGCTTCTACTGATCCCGAGGGGATTCTTCCTTATGGGCGTGTTGTCGGGTTAACAGTCTGGGGAATTGAAAGACAGGTTAAGCAAGCACTCACGCACACTGCGTCGCCGCGCGCTTGTCCTAGTAACCTCCTTTTCGTTCCTGTTTCCACTCGTCTGGCTGTTCTTCAGTGGGCTCACTCTGCCAAGTTAGCTGGTCATCCCGGTGTTCGAGGCACTCTTGCGTCTATTCGCCAGCGCTTTTGGTGGCCGACTCAGGAGCGTGACACGCGCCGTTTCGTGGCTGCTTGTTCGGACTGCGCGCAGACTAAGTCGGGTAACTCTCCTCCTGCCGGTCGTCTCAGACCGCTCCCCATTCCTTCTCGACCATGGTCTCACATCGCCCTAGACTTCATTACCGGTCTGCCTTTGTCTGCGGGGAAGACTGTGATTCTTACGGTTGTCGATAGGTTCTCTAAGGCGGCACATTTCATTCCCCTCGCTAAACTTCCTTCCGCTAAGGAGACGGCACAAATCATTATCGAGAATGTATTCAGAATTCATGGCCTCCCGTTAGACGCCGTTTCAGACAGAGGCCCGCAATTCACGTCACAGTTTTGGAGGGAGTTCTGTCGTTTGATTGGTGCGTCCGTCAGTCTCTCTTCCGGGTTTCATCCCCAGTCTAACGGTCAAGCAGAGAGGGCCAATCAGACGATTGGTCGCATACTACGCAGCCTTTCTTTCAGAAACCCTGCGTCTTGGGCAGAACAGCTCCCCTGGGCAGAATACGCTCACAATTCGCTTCCTTCGTCTGCTACCGGGTTATCTCCGTTTCAGAGTAGTCTGGGTTACCAGCCTCCTCTGTTCTCATCCCAGCTTGCCGAGTCCAGCGTTCCCTCCGCTCAAGCGTTTGTCCAACGTTGTGAGCGCACCTGGAGGAGGGTGAGGTCTGCACTTTGCCGTTACAGGGCACAGACTGTGAGAGCCGCCAATAAACGCAGGATTAAGAGTCCAAGGTATTGTTGCGGCCAGAGAGTGTGGCTTTCCACTCGCAACCTTCCTCTTACGACAGCTTCTCGTAAGTTGACTCCGCGGTTCATTGGTCCGTTCCGTGTCTCCCAGGTCGTCAATCCTGTCGCTGTGCGACTGCTTCTTCCGCGACATCTTCGTCGCGTCCATCCTGTCTTCCATGTCTCCTGTGTCAAGCCCTTTCTTCGCACCCCGTTCGTCTTCCCTCCCCCTCCCGTCCTTGTCGAGAGCGCACCTATTTACAAGGTACATAAGATCATGGACATGCGTTCTCGGGGACGGGGTCACCAATACTTAGTGGATTGGGAGGGTTACGGTCCTGAGGAGAGGAGTTGGGTTCCGTCTCGGGACGTGCTGGACCGTTCACTCATTGATGATTTCCTCCGTTGCCGCCAGGATTCCTCCTCGAGTGCGCCAGGAGGCGCTCGGTGAGTGGGGGGTACTGTCATGTTTTGTCATTTATTATCTTGTCTTGTCCCTGTGCTTCCCATTCTATTCGTTTCCCTCTGCTGGTCTTATTAGGTTCTTTCCCTCTTTCTATCCCTCTCTCTCCCCCTCCCTCTCTCACTCTCTCGCTCTCTCTTCTCTCTATCGTTCCGTTCCTGCTCCCAGCTGTTCCTATTCCCCTAATCAATCATTTAGTCTTCCCACACCTGTTCCCGATCCTTTCCCCTGATTAGAGTCCCTATTTCTTCCTTTGTGTTCCGTTCCTGTCCTGTCGGTTCCTTGTCTAGAATTCACCGTGCTGTGTTTGTGTATCGCCCTGTCGTGTCGTGTTTTCCTCAGATGCTGCGTGGTGAGCAGGTGTCTGAGTCTGTCTGGTTCAAGTGCATCCCGAGGCAACCTGCTGTTCACCTGCTGTTCAAGATCGAGTCTCCAGTTTGTCCTCGTCATTTCGAGTGAAAGTTGTGTTTTTTGTTTGTATTTACTTTACTGGATTAAAGACTCTGTTTTCGCCAAGTCGCTTTTGGGTCCTCTTTCACCCGCATGACAGTGAATGCACCAATTTGTAAGTCGCTCTGGATAAGAGCGTCTGCTAAATGACTTAAATGTAATGTAAATGTAAATTTCTTCACACAGGAAAAAGCTCTCTTGTCAAGACTGTCAGCTCAAGTTATTGAGTCATAAGGCTTTTAAATTACTGTGGTTCTCTCTTAGAGTCATTTCCAAGAATTAAAGTGTGTGCCTGTCCAATCTGTAATTTCATGGGAAAACATCTCACAGTTCCTCTAATTCTTCCTCTTGTTCTACAGAGAAGGGTACATTTTGAGTTCCCTGCGTGAGCATCTGGGAGAGCTGTTCTGTTCGAGTCATTATTTATTTAGAAAAAAAATAATAATGACACATGTACTAACTGTATTCTGTGGCTACGATGGTGTGCTTCCACAAAAACAGACACAAAGTACTTAGTTTCACAACGGAACTTGAATTGAACATTTCACTTGTGAGAGAACATTCTGACTTGCTATACTGTACTAAAACACTGTATTATTTAGAAATCATACCATTTACATTTTGGTTCCATTTACTGGTCATTGTAACATACAAAATACAAAAAGTGTACAACATATTAGGAAAAGCTTCCTAATATTGAGTTGCACCCCCTTTTGCCCTCAGAACAGTTTTAATTCATTAGGGCATGGACGGATTTTGACACTGAAAGGTGTGGAAAGCGTTCCACAGGGATGCTTGCCCATGTTGACTCCAATGCTTCCCACAGTTGTGTCAAGTTGGCTGGATATCCGTTGGGTGGTGACGGTCATGACATTTTGTCAGCCGGTTATTGTCACGCAAAAGACTGCCAGTCTCATGGTAATTGACCATCAATTAACAGAAACAAGTTGAGCATCTCCAGGCCTCCACACATACAAACCGCTGATGGGCGCCTTTGGAACACCAGACTTTTTAAAGAAGTCTAATAAATCTATTTACATACACCACCACAATAAATCCATTATTTATTTTAGTTAGGTCTAAAGACACATTATGATATGTAGAAAATGTATTTCCGAAGAACAGAATATGAGTTGGCCTAATGTATGTTATCTGACTATGCTCCATGCCATAGGCTTGTTCATTTAGCTGACAAGATATGCTTATAAGTCATTTGCCATTATTTTACATTATATGATTATATAGTAAGAAGAATATAATTGAACTTAGCTAAATAAAATAGAAAGGACGTTTTTCCCATTCCAGAGCGAGTGTGCAAATGAAGTGGCTATGTTGAGTATAAAAGTGATCATTTGAAACAGGCCCTACACTAAGGGAGGCAAACTATCCAGCCCGCGAGACAATTTTTAAAATTGTATTTATTTATTTATTTGTTCTCCACAATTTCATGGTATCCAATTGATAGTTAGTCTTGTCCCATCGCTGCAACTCCCGTACGGACTCGGGAGAGGCGATGGTCGAGAGCCATGCGTCCTTCGAAACACGACCGAGCCAAGCTGCTTGACACAATGCCCGTGCATGCGCCCGGCTCGCCACAGGAGTCGCTAGAGGGCAATGGGACAAGGAAATCTCGGCCTGCCACACCCTCTCCTAACCCGGACTACGCTGGCCAATTGTGCCTCAAACCGCTGCCCCACTCGGGATGCCCCAGCAAATTTATTTGAACAAACAATTGGTCCCCCAAAAAATGCAGCCCTCCATTGAATTTCAAAATCCTGATGTGGCCCTCAAGCCAAAAAGTTTTCCCACCCCTGTCCTACATGCCAGATTTAGAGTAATTTGGCAAATTTAGTTGTGAATGATACAAACTTTAGAATGACTTAGAAATCAAAACATATATGGGCTGCATGATGCGACTATAGGCTATTGATGATTTGAAAAAGTCACTAAAAAAGCTTGCGCTCCTTGCCTCCAGGATGCATAGCTGTTCTCTCAAGTAATCCTATTTTCACCTATCTGTAAAATGAGTTTGCATTCAGACTTGGTAATTATTAAAATGGGCAGGAAGAGGGGCAGGGGGAAAAAGACATCTATGCACTCCAATAGTGAACAGCACTCCAGTAATGAATGGAGGACGTGGGCTTTCCCACTGGTCCGTTTTTCAACGATGCCTGGTAGACTGCTTTGGTTTTATATCAGAGCTGTGCTTAACATGAGCTGCTGAGAAACACATATAAGATCACTTATTTCACTCCACGCATCAACCGTTGTTTGAGGAGCATGCTCTCGCTGCTCGACAGGTGATTTCCTGCCCAAACTTTGTATTCCATGGGCTCTTCAACCCTGTTCCTGCAGCTATACAATGCTTAATTTGGGAAACCAAGTGAAATCTGTTCAGTAACATCTATTGTAAGTTTTTCCAACACAGGATATTTCACTAAACTGTTGACAGCCTCTTTGCACATTCGAGAAAGGTATAAAAGAGAGAGAGGAGATGGAAACGCATGGTGGTGAGATATTAGAGCATTGGGACAGTAACCGAAAGGTTGCTGGATCGAATCCCCGAGCTGACAAGGTAAAACTATGTTGTTCTGTCCCTGACCAAGGCAGAACAACTCGAACTGTTCCCCGGGCGCCGAAGACGTGGATGTCGATTAAGGCAGCCCCCCGCACCTCTCTGATTCAGAGGGGTTGGGTTAAATGCGGAAGACACATTTCAGTTGAAGGCATTCAGTTGTACAACTGACTAGGTATCCCCCTTTCCCTTTTCTGTATAGCTAAATGTAATGTGCCTACAAATTAATTAGGAAAATAAACAATTCCCTATTACTAGGCTATTCAAAATCAAATAGGAATTCACTATAATCATTGGCTACCTGTAAGCCGCCCTGCATAATCAATGAACCAACAACATCGCCCAGGGCTGTACATTCTCTCCCAGACTCATGGAGCGTAGTATAAGGTAAACCAGTCCATCCAGTATGCATAATATTACTGTCCACACTCAAAGCCAATTACTCTGATTTATTTAATATTTGATGTCCCAAAAACATCTTAAATCAGTTGTATTTTTCTGCCATGCATAATACACTATCGGTCAAAAGTTACTCATTCAAGGGTTTTTCTTATTTATTTATTTTTTACATTTTCTACATTGTAGAATAATAGTGAAGACATCAAAACTATGAAATACCACATAAGGAATTATGTAGTAACCAAAAAAGTGTTTTATAAGTGTTTTATAAATATATTTTATATTTGAGATTCTTCAAGTAGCCACCCTTTGCCTTGATGACAGCTTTGCACACTCTTAGCATTCTCTCAACCAGCTTCACCTGGAATGCTTTAGTATCTTTTAGTAAAAACATCTCATGCCCTACTGTTACTGGGCCAATAGTGCACATGTGCACTTCCTATTAGGCGTCATAACAAAACATTACTGCTTAGTAACAGCAAAGTAACTAATATATACAGATGTAGCTCACCAATACAACAACTATGTGTTCATAGTAATACGATGGTTTTCCCTTGTACTTACCTTTGGTACTAAAATGTGTTACTATACAATTACATTTTGTGACTATGTTCCTTGGTGTTTCTTTGATATTATATTGAAATAGTGGCGTGACTAGGTTTACATAGTTAATAGCTGGTAGTTGTACCTACCTTCTTACTTACTAATATAATTACATTTTGGGATTTTGTATTTACTAATTAAAACTTCTTAAGGCTAGGGGCACTATGTTCAAGTCCAGATGAAAAGTGTGCCCAAATATTATTGATATAGATTTTGATAGAAAACACTCTGAAGTTTCATAAACTGTTTGAATGATGTCTGTGAGTATAACAGAACCTATTTGGCAGGCGAAACCTCAAGGACAAACCATCCAGTAAAAACATTTAAGGTCACTCTCTTTTCAATGGCTTTTCTATGGAGATCTATGGAGATCACTTGCTTGCTGTTCCTATCGCTTCCACTGGATATCAACAGTCTGTAGATATTGGTTGATGTTTTTCCTTTGAGAAATGAAGAAGTAGGGCAGTTGAGAACGAGGGTCGAGGGAAGTGTACTGTTTGTTAGAGGCGCGTGACCTGAACGCTTGCTCCACTTTCTTTTTATCCGCTATTGAACGCAGTTTATCCTGCCTTACATTTTATTGATTATTTACGTAAAAAAACACCTAAAGTTGAATTAGGAAAGTTGTTTGCAATGTCTGGATCAAGTTTACAGGTAACTTATGAAATACTTTGTAGCCATGTTGTGCGAGTTGGAAGTGGGAGAACTTGCACAATTGGTGGCTGACTAAATACTTTTTTTGCCCCACTGTAAACTGTTAAAATAATGTCTGTGAGTATTAAAGAACTGATTTGGCAGGTGAAACCCCGGGGACAAACCATCCAGGGGAGAAAAAAAATTGAGATTATAGGATTTCCCATTTTTTTCTATGGGAAACCCTATTTATGGGAAATCTGGTTGCAGTTCCTATGGCTTCCACTAGATGTCAACAGTCTTTAGAAATTGGTCGATGTTTTTCTTTTGAGAAATGAAGAAGTAGGGCTATTCATTCCATGTGTGACTCTGAAGGTCCCTACTATTTTGGTGCGCATTAACAGGAACGCGCTTCACGTTTTTTTTTATTCGGTATTAGAAACAATTTATCCCGTCTTAAATTTGATTGATTACTTACATTATAGGATACCCGAGGTTGGATTAGGAACATTGTTAGAAATATTTGGACCAAGTTAGTAGGTAATTCATTTGTAGTCATGTTGGGCGAGTTGGAACCGATGTATTTCTGAATCAAAACCACCAAATAAATTGCAGAACATACTTGCCTGGTTACTAAATCCATAGATTAAGTACATTTAAGACAATTGTTACTACATATTACATTTTTGTTACAATGTATCAACCTAATAAATACATAGGAATTAACAGGCTGTAAAATTAAACTTTACCCAGGAATCCAATCTATACATATATACACTGAATAAATTTATACTCTGTCTCTATGTCAAGAAGCTAGTAGTATAAATAAATATGAGGTGTGTATAAACAGTCTAACTAAAATGCGATGTATAGTAGTAGAAATAATATAATGAGCTAAGTTGAGAATACAGTGAAATACAGCATTTAAATAAACAGTACACATTGTTTTGTGGAGATTTAAATATAACTCTGTTGCACCCAAGCATTACATTTACATTTAAGTCATTTAGCAGACGCTCTTATCCAGAGCGACTTACATCTCACCAAGGGTACAGAGCAAGATTATAACCAAAGGGCAGCTACCCATAATGCATAAAAGAGCACTACATCGCCACAGGTAGACTAGAGTAATCAGGCCATAATGTATCTTGCCACAAATGCGGAGAACTGCCGTGCATGCACAGTCCATCCCCGGGTCCTGTCCACGGTCATAAGGACAGAGGGAGGAGGCACAGCATTCGGGATGGAGGTAATTAGCCAGAAGGATCCACTGCCATTGGGGGGGCAGAACATTCAACTCCTCCATGTACTGCATGTCCATGGCGGCCAAGTCGTTTGTGAAGATCTTGCCGGTTAGAAGTTTGTCCCAGTTGTGCTTATCCTCCGCCATTTATGCTGGGACCATAGAGACACACCATATTTTCAAGGAACATCGTCTCTCTCAGCGTTCTCACGCCCCAGAGGGGCAGGCCACTCAATCTTAAACTTGGCAGCAAGCACTCTTGCACATGTGGAGAAGGGGAGGGGGGGCTAGCGGGTGGGAGCCATCCATAACATCGACTCAACTGGTATCGGTTCGGGGTTTATTGAGTCGCCCAAAGGCTGGGATGAAGAGGAACATCGTGGAGGAGCTGCTCTGCACATCCTTCGTTCGAGGCCGGACATCTCAAACCAAATCAAGAACACCTAAGAACAGCAGGAAAACAAGGAATTAAAACATGATTAAAGGAAGAAATGTCTGAGCCAGAGAGAGAGATTGTGGTAACAATTATAGAGTGGGGTTTAAATTGTTTAAATTAAAATTGTCAAAAAGAAATGAGCAATTTCTCATGCAAGCATTTTTCTAGGACTGTCTTGGAGTGGTCTGAGAAACTGAAAACTAGCTATTGGCAGATGGTTTTGAAACTCTAATTGACTAATTTACCACCTGGTGATGTCACCAGTTAGGCCAAATCTCTATTCCACCAAGAGGCTGACATTTTAGATGCACTTTTTCAACAGCTATTACAATAAAAAGGGCATTATCATAATTTTCACAATTTCAGAGTATTATTACAACTTCATAGTGTGGAAATATACTGAACAAAAATATAAACGCAGCATGTTAAGTGTGGGTCCAATGTTTCATGAGGTGAAATAAAATATCCCAGAAATGTTCCATGCACACAAAAAGCTTAATTCCCTCAAATGTTTAGCACAAATTTGTTTATATCCCTGTTAGTGAGCATTTATCCTTTGACAAGATAACTCATCCACCCGACAGGTGTGGCATATCAAAAAGCTGATTAAACAGCATTATCATGTCTCCCGGGTGGCGCAGTGGTCTAAGGCACTGCATCACATTGCTAATTGTGCCACCAGAGCGACTCCTGTGGCGGACCGGGCGCAGTGCACGCTGTCCAGGTCGCTAGTTGTATGGTGTTTCCTCCGACACATTGGTGCGGCTGGCTTCCGGGTTGGATGCGCGCTGTGTTAAGAAGCAGTGTGGCTAGGTTGGGTTGGATACCATGAAATTGAGGAGGAAAAAGGGGGTAAAAAAACCCAGCATGATCATTACACAGGTGTACCTTGTGCTGGGGACAACAAAAGGCCACTCTAAATGTGCAGTTTTGTCACACAACACAATGTGTCTCAAGGTTTGAAGGAGTGTGTAATTGGCATGCTGACTGCAGGAATGTCCACCAGACTTTAAGTTAATTTCTCAACCATTAGCTGCCTCCAACATCGTTTTAGAGAATTTGGCAGTATCTTCATCCGGCCTCACAACAGCAGAGCACGTGTATGGCGTTGTGTGGGCAAGCGGTTTGCTTATGTTAACGTTATGGTGGTGGGCAGGCATATGCTATGGACACCGAACAAAATTTCATTTTGTCTATGTCAATTTGAATGCACAAATTCTGAGGCCCATTGTCGTGCCATTCATCAGCCGCCATCACTTCATATTTCAGCATGATAATGCACAGCCCCATGTCACATGGGTCTGTACACAATTCATGGAAGCTGAAAGTGTCCCAGTTCTTCCATGGCCTGCATACTCAGACATGTCATTCATTGAGCATGTTTGGGATGCTCTGGATTTACGTGTGCGACAGCACGTTCCAGTTTCCGCCAATATCCAGCAACTTCGCACAGCCCTTGAAGAGGAGTGGGACAACATACCACAATCAACAGCCTGATCAACTCTATACAAAGGAGATGCGTTGCGCTGCATGAGGCAAATGATGGTCACACCAGATGCTTAATGGTTTTCTGACCCATGCCCCTACTTTTTTGGAAGCTGTCTGTGACCAACTGATGCATATATATGTGTATTCCCAGTGAAATGTGAAATCCATAGATTAGGGCCTAATTTATTTATTTCAATTGACTGATTACGGTATATGAAATGTAACTCCATAAAATCTTGGAAATTGTTGCATGTTGCATTTATTGTTATTACATTGACTAAAGAGTGAACATGGTGAACTGTTTCTTGTTGTAAACACAATGTTTTGTTTCATTGGCCATTGTTTCAAACATAATATGTGACTCTTTTCAGGAAACTAGTCGTATGTCGCAAGTCACGACTTCCCAGGAGAGCCATTTTAAAGTTTTTTTTTAAAATTGTTGCTCCTAGACGTTTACACTTACACAATAAAATCACTAACAGTTTACCGGGGCAGCTCTAGCAGAGGAAAATATATAGCAATAGAGCAATAACTTTGAGAAACAAAGTTTTACACATCCTTATGTGCTGAATCAGGGAGGGTGACTATTACGATGTGAACAATGAACCAAATTGTCCAATTTAAGCAACTGTAGCCCTTTATATTCCTAGAGTCGATGTTTGCTACTCAGTAGAAATCTAATTATTATTATAGATTTTTTTTACCCATTTTTCTCCCCAATTTTGTGATATCCAATTGGTATTTACAGTCTTGTCCCATCGCTGCAGCTCCAGTATGTACTCGGGACTGGCGAAGGTCAAGAGCTGTGCGTCCCCCGAAACCCGACCCCGCCAAGCAGCACTGCTTCTTGACACAGTGCTTTCTTAATCCGAAAGCCAGCCGCACCAGTGTTTCGGAGGAAACACCGCACACCTGGCAACCGTGTCAGCGAGCATTGCGCCTGGCCCGACCACAGGAGTCTCTAGAGCAAGAACAACCCGTCCGATCAAACCCTCACCTAACCCGGACAACGCAGAGCCAATTGTGCACCGCCTCATGGGTCTCCCGGTCGCAGCCTGCTGCGACAGCCTGGGATCGGACCTGGATCTGCAGTGACGCAGTGCCTTAGACAGCTGCGTCACTAAGGAGGCCCCCACGGAAATCTAATTAGCATAATACAACATTTCTCAATAAAAGTCTGTCAGTTAACGCATTAGATGCATCTATCCGCGAATGTCGTGTTTCCATATCTGCAGTGAAAGGTGACAGAGCTAGAGCGGTGTTTGTCAGACCATGAGATGTCCCGAAAATCAGTCTTCTCACAAAATCATATGTAGCGTCCGAACGGCAAACCCTCACAATCGTCTTGGGACTCGTCTGAAGTCGACACAGCCGATCTGCCAACTTCTGTTTGTAGCGTCCAAACAGTTTGGGCTACACACTAATATGACCCCTTTGTGGTAAGGTGAGACTCTCAAACATGTCGGTTGTTTTGCTCTAGGACGCCCACAGGCTTCAAGACTCATCTGAAGGTCTCCCAGTACCAGTTGAAAAAATTAATGGAAGTATATATGGAGACTGTTTAATGCCCAAAATAAGGGGTTAAATACAAATTGTAAAATGTTTCCTGATCTTTCAGACATACTGAACAGACACTTCAGAACAAACTTCCTTTAGATGTTTTGTTTCATGTAGTAAATCTGTTATTCAATGCATTTGTATGGGCTAATTTCACCCACAGTGGCCATCCCATCATTCATTCTGATCTTAAAATCCAACCTTCCAATGTCCACAGATTAATTCCCACTAAAAAAAACATTTTGTTATACTCTTTTGCAATACATCTCTGCATTTTATAGAGCAGCAGGGCTTGCAAACTATCACAGATTATAAAAGGAAAACAAGCCGCAAGCTTCCCAATGACACAACCCTACCAGACAAGCTAAATGCCTTCTATGCTCAGGTCAAGGCTAGCAACACTGAACCATGCATGACAGCACCAGCTGTTCTGGATGACTGTGTGATCACGCTCGCCATAGACCTTTAAACAGTTTACCATTCACAAGGCCGCAGGGCCAGACAGATTACAAGAACGCACACTCAGAGCATGCTCTGACCACCTGGCAATTATCTTCACTGACATTTTGAACCTCTTCCCGACCCAGTCTGTCATACCTACATGTTTCAAGCAGTACACAATAGTCCCTGTGCACAAGAGCACCAAGGTAACCTATCTAGCTAAATGACTTTCGCCTCATAGCGCTCACATCTGTAGCCATGAAATTATTTGAAGATCATGGCTCAAACCATCATCCCAAACACCCTGGAACCACTCCAATTCACATACTGCCCCAACAGATCCACAGATGATACAATCTCTATTGCACTCCACACCGACCTTTCCCACCTGGACAAAAGGACCTATGTGAGAATGCTGTTCATTGACTAGAGCTCAACGTTCAACACGATAGTGTCCTCCAAGCTTATCACTAAGCTAAGGACCCTGGGACTGAACACCTCCATCTGCAACTGGTTCCTGAATTTCCTGACAGGCTGCCCTTAGGTGGCGAGGGTGGCTAACAACACATCTGCCACACTGACCATCAACACGGGCGCCCCCTCAGGGCTGCGTGCTTAATCCCCTCCTGTACTCCCTGTTCACCCACAGGGAGTACAGGAGGGTGTACACAACTTACACCTTCATTAAGTTGGGTGGTCTGATGCCCGACGACGAGGAGACAGGCTACAGGGAGGAGGTCAGAGACCTCCCTTAACGTCGGAAAGGCAAAGGAGCTGATCGTGGACTACAGGAAGCAGAGGGCTGAGCATGTTCACATTCACGTCGACAGGACTGTCGTAGAGTGGGTTGAGAGCTTTACGTTCCTCTGTGACCACATCAATAAGAACCTATCATGGTCCAAACCAATGTTCCCTCGGACTGCCGCACATAATACATATCAGCCCATGCAGAGAAGCATGAGATTGAACTTCACTCTCTCTTCACTCACACTTTTCGAACATTCTGTTAAAAATTGCGCAACATTTCAGCGCCCTGCTACTCATGCCAGGAATATAGTATATGCATATGATTAGTATGTGTGGATATCAAATCAATTTTTATTTGTCACATACACATGGTTAGCAGATGTTAATGCGAGTGTAGCGAAATGCTTGTGCTTCTAGTTCCGACAATGCAGTGATAACCAACAAGTAATCTAACTAACAATTCCAAAACTACTGTCTTATACACAGTGTAAGGGGATAAGGAATATGTACATAAGGATATATGAATGAGTGATGGTACAGAGCAGCATACAGTAGATGGTATCGAGTACAGTATATACATATGAGATGAGTATGTAGACAAAGTAAACAAAGTGGCATAGTTAAAGTGGCTAGTGATACATGTATTACATAAGGATGCAGTCGATGATATAGAGTACAGTATATACGTATGCATATGAGATGAATAATGTAGGGTAAGTAACATTATATAAGGTAGCATTGTTTAAAGTGGCTAGTGATATATTTACATCATTTCCCATCAATTCCCATTATTAAAGTGGCTGGAGTTGGGTCAGTGTCAATGACAGTGTGTTGGCAGCAGCCACTCAATGTTAGTGGTGGCTGTTTAACAGTCTGATGGCCTTGAGATAGAAGCTGTTTTTCAGTCTCTCGGTCCCAGCTTTGATACACCTGTACTGACCTCGCGTTCTGGATGATAGCGGGGTGAACAGGCAGTGGTTCGGGTGGTTGATGTCCTTGATGATCTTTATGGCCTTCCTGTAACATCGGGTGGTGTAGGTGTCCTGGAGGGCAGGTAGTTTGCCCCCGGTGATGCGTTGTGCAGTCCTCACTACCCTCTGGAGAGCCTTACGGTTGAGGGCGGAGCAGTTGCCGTACCAGGCGGTGATACAGCCCGCCAGGATGCTCTCGATTGTGCATCTGTAGAAGTTTGTGAGTGCTTTTGGTGACAAGCCAAATTTCTTAAGCCTCCTGAGTTTGAAGAGGCGCTGCTGCGCCTTCTTCACGACGCTGTCAGTGTGAGTGGACCAATTCAGTTTGTCTGTGATGTGTATGCCGATGAACTTAAAACTTGCTACCCTCTCCACTACTGTTCCATCGATGTGGATAGGGGGGTGTTCCCTCTGCTGTTTCCTGAAGTCCACAATCATCTCCTTAGTTTTGTTGACGTTGAGTGTGAGGTTATTTTCCTGACACCACACTCCGAGGGCCCTCACCTCCTTCCTGTAGGTCGTCTCGTCGTTGTTGGTAATCAAGCCTACCACTGTTGTGTCGTCCGCAAACTTGATGATTGAGTTGGAGGCGTGCGTGGCCACGCAGTCGTGGGTGAACAGGGAGTACAGGAGAGGGCTCAGAACGCACCCTTGTGGGGCCCCCGTGTTGAGGATCAGCGGGGAGGAGATGTTGTTGCCTACCCTCACCACCTGGGGGCGGCCCGTCAGGAAGTCCAGTACCCAGTTGCACAGGGCGGGGTCGAGACCCAGGGTCTCGAGCTTGATGACGAGCTTGGAGGGTACTATGGTGTTGAATGCCGAGCTGTAGTCGATGAACAGCATTCTCACATAGGTATTCCTCTTGTCCAGGTGGGTTAGGGCAGTGTGCAGTGTGGTTGAGATTGCATCGTCTGTGGACCTATTTGGGCGGTAAGCAAATTGGAGTGGGTCTAGGGTGTCAGGTAGGGTGGAGGTGATATGGTCCTTGACTAGTCTCTCAAAGCACTTCATGATGACGGAAGTGAGTGCTACAGGGCGGTAGTCGTTTAGCTCAGTTACCTTAGCTTTCTTGGGAACAGGAACAATGGTGGCCCTCTTGAAGCATGTGGGAACAGCAGACTGGTATAGGGATTGATTGAATATGTCCGTAAACACACCGGCCAGCTGGTTTGCGCATGCTCTGAGGGCGCGGCTGGGGATGCCGTCTGGGCCTGCAGCCTTGCGAGGGTTAACACGTTTAAATGTCTTACTCACCTCGGCTGCAGTGAAGGAGAGACCGCATGTTTACATTGCAGGCCGTGTCAGTGGCACTGTATTGTCCTCAAAGCGGGCAAAAAAGTTATTTAGTCTGTCTGGCAGCAAGACATCCTGGTCCGTGACTGGGCTGGGTTTCGTCTTGTAGTCTGTGATTGACTGTAGACCCTGCCACATGCCTCTTGTGTCTGAGCCATTGAATTGAGATTCCACTTTGTCTCTGTACTGACGCTTAGCTTGTTTAATAGCCTTGCGGAGGGAATAGCTGCATTGTTTATATTCGGACATGTTACCAGACACCTTGCCCTGATTAAAAGCAGTGAGTCGTGTTTTCAGATTAGCCTTGTTAAAATCCCCAGCTACAATGAATGCAGCCTCCGGATAAATGGTTTCCAGTTTGCAAAGAGTTAAATAAAGTTCGTTCAGAGCCATCGATGTGTCTGCTTGGGGGGGGATATATACGGCTGTGATTATAATCGAAGAGAATTCTCTTGGAAGATAATGCGGTCTACATTTGATTGTGAGGAATTCTAAATCAGGTGAACAGAAGGATTTGAGTTCCTGTATGTTTCCTTCATCACACCATGTCCCGTTAGTCATGAAGCATACGCCCCCGCCACTCTTCTTACCAGAGAGATGGTTGTTTCTGTCGGCGCGATGCGTGGAGAAACCCGTTGGCTGCACTGCATCGGATAGCGTCTTCCCAGTAAGCCATGTTTCCGTGAAGCAGAGAACGTTGCAGTCTCTGATGTCCCTCTGGAATGCCACCCTTGCTCGGATTTCGTCAACCTTGTTGTCAAGAGACTGGACATTGGCAAGAAGAATGCTGGGAAGTGGTGCGCGATATGCCCTTTTTCAGAGTCTGACCAGAACACCGCCCCGTTTCCCTCTTTTTCGGAGTCGTTTTTTTGGGTCGCTGCATGCGATCCATTCCGTTGTCCTGTTTGTAAGGCAGAACACAGGATCCGCGTCGCGGAAAACATATTCTTGGTCGTACTGATGGTGAGTTGACGCTGATCTTATATTCAGTAGTTCTTCTCGACTGTATGTAATGAAACCTCAGACGTTTATAAAACTGGTTAAATCACGGCTGTGACTTTAACAGAACGTGCGTTTCATTGAAAAGTGCAGGAAAATCTGATCACTGAAAGTGGAAAAATATATCCATCCGCCGCTTCAACCCATTGTTATGGGCGAAAGACATTAAATATGGCTGAGGTTGCAGTACCTACAGCTTCCACACGATGTCAACAGTCTTGTCATTTGCCAATTGTTTGTTTCTTGGTCAAACGAACAAGAGACAGGCTTTTTCTTCAGGTCTCCGACCGGATATTTTGGTTGAGAAATACACGGACAGTATTTCAAGACGGACCCCTATAGAAAACACTTCGTCTCATGATTAATTTGATCGCTTATTAACGTTTACTAATACCTAAAGTTGCATTACAAAAGTATTTCGAAGTGTTTTGTGAAAGTTTATCGTCGACTTTTTGAATTTTAAAAAATGACGTTACGTTATGAAACGCTATTTTTTTCCGTTTATCACACAGTCTTCATAGATCGATATCTAGGCTATATATGGACCTATTTAATCGAAAAAAAGACCCATTAGTGATTATGGGACATCTAGGAGTGCCAACAAAGAAGATGGTCAAAGGTAATGAATGTTTTATATTTTATTTGTGCGGTTTGTGTAGCGCCGACTATGCTAATTATTTTGTTTACGTCCCCTGCGGGTCTTTTGGGGTGTTACATGCTATCAGATAATAGCTTCTCATGCTTTCGCCGAAAAGCATTTAAAAAATATGACTTGTTGCCTGGATTCACAACGAGTGTAGCTTTAATTCAATACCCTGCATGTGTATTTTAATGAACGTTTGAGTTTTAACTAATACTATTAGCATTTAGCGTAGCGCATTTGCATTTCCAGAGCTCTAGATGGGACGCCTACGTGCCAGGTAGGAGCAAGTGGTTAACACTATCAACATTTCGCTCTACTGTGGGAATTGTGCTCAAATCAATGCAATATTAGAGACTTTCAATGTAATGTGCTGAAACAAAACTAACTATACAGGACGTAGTATGCAAAATATGTTCTTGTAGACAGAGCGCATTGGAGTAGGATTCTTTTGCATTGACAAGCTCGACTCAGGCCCATACTCTACACAGACTGGTGTAGGCCTATAGGCAGTAGGCCTATATGCAAATAGCCATTGCCATATATGAATCCGTGCCGTTCACATTGAACTGGACTGTGTTTACAGCATGAGCGGTTGTGAAATGCGCTTGTTTTCACATCAAAGCGAGAGCTGCATGTAGCTACCTATGCACATTTATATTCTCTGCTAGTCAGTTATAAGCCCAGTTATAACTAATTTCTAGGATCCATTGCTTTTACAAGAGAACAACATGTGTACCTTTCTAGCCATCCTTGAATTGAAAGTCAGGTAGGGGTTTATTTATGTCTTAAAGGGGCAGTGTTGTATTTTGAGACAGTGTTCAACAAGCTAAATAGCCAATAGGCAGAGGGTAGCATAATAATGGTAATGTGAATAATAATTAATTTTGTTTTGTAAAGTGGTTTCTTGCATCAAACAACATTTTCAGTTATAAACCTCTTGCGACTCTAGGGGGAACATTTTCATTTCTGGAAAAATAACGTTCCCGTTTTAAACGGGATATTTTGTCAGGACAAGATGCTAGAATATGCAAATAATTGACAGGTTAGGATAGGAAACACTAACGTTTCCAAAACTGTAAAGATATTGTCTGTGAGTATAACAGAACTGATGTTGCAGGCGAAAGCCTGAGAGAAATCCAATCCGGAAGTGCCCCAGATTTTGAAAGCGCTGCGTTCCAATGAGTCCCTATTGAGCTGTGAATGAGCTATCAACCAGATTACGCTTTCTACGTATTCCCAAAGGTGTCTACAGCATTGTGACGTAGTTTTACGCATTTATGTTGAAGAATAGCCGTAGGCGGCTACATTGCGCAAGTGGTCACCTGATGGCTCCCAGGGTGACTCTCGCGTAAAATACAGAGGTAGCTATTACTCCAATCGATCCTACTGAAAACCATAATTGTCCCGATGGATATAGTATCGAATAGATATTTGAAAAACACCTTGAGGATTGATTATAAACAACGTTTGCCATGTTTCTGTCGATATTATGGAGCTAATTTGGAATATTTTTCGGCGTTTTCGTGACTGCAATTTCCGGGCGATTTCTCAGCCAAACGTGAAGAACAAACGGAGCAATTTCGCCTACAAAAATAATATTTTGGAAAAAAGGAACATTTGTTATCTAACTGGGAGTCTCGTGAGTGAAAACATCCGAAGCTCATCAAGGGTAAACAATTTAATTTGATTGCTTTTCTGATTTTCGTGACTAAGTTACCTGCTGCTAGCTGGACAAAATGCTATGCTATCGATAAACTTACACAAATGCTTGTCTAGCTTTGGCTGTAAAGCATATTTAGAAAATCTGATATGACAGGGTGATTAACAAAAGGCTTAGCTGTGTCTGAATATATTTCATTTGTGGAATATAGGAATATTTTCTAGGGATATTTATGTCCATTGCGTTATGCTAATTAGTGTCAGGCGATGATTATGCTCCCGCATGCGGGATAGGTAGTCAGTAGAGGATTATCTCCTTGTCTGAAGGACAAGTGGATAATCAGGTTAATGTCAAGCCCTGCATGATTTCTTCCAAAGTCTTATGGAATGTAGGCCTACATTGAACACCACATGATTGCTGATACTGTAGACTGTTCTATTTCCATGTTAAAATGTTATGGGCTTCATTTCTCTCCAATGTTTTTGAAGGGTACGTCTACATTATGATCAAATTGCCACAGTAGCCTACGTGGATACTGTTAAAACTAACTTAAAGGGGTACAGCCTCAGTGTTCACAGTAAACGTGCACTGGAAATTGCAGTTCATTTTCACAATGTTCAAGTTTGCTCTCAGCATACCTGAAATTTGCTCAGTGATGGAAACATTTTTGAGGGAACTTTGGTCCAAACACACCAACACTGTCGTGAAGAGGACATGACAATGCTTCTTCCCCCTCATGGGACCTCAGATCCTCAAAACGTTCTACAGCTGCACTACTGAGAGCATATTGACTGGCTAAAACACCTCTTGGTACGGCAACTACTTGGCATCCTAACGCAAGTCGGTAAAGAGGGAAGTGCGTACGTCCCATTACATCAGGACCTCTAAACCAGGTGGTGTCAGAGGAAACCCCAAAGATGTGGCAAAGACTCCAGTCACCAAAGTCATAGGCTGTTCTCTCTGCTACCGCGCGGCAAGCGGTACTGGAGCACCAAGTCTGAGACCAAAAAGCTTGGGAACAGCTTCCATCCTGACTATTTGCAATGATCCCATTTTATTTGCACTGACTCTCTTGCTCTGGCTCGATATACACACTCACTACACTGACACTCATTAATGTGATGACTGCCATTTATCGAATAATTACCTGATTAAATTAATAATGTAACAATTTACTCATTAGGAATTTGGGGCACCACGGGAAAAGTTGTTTAATGAGTTACTGTCTCCCGAATTAACTCAATAATATATAGATAGCATACCAGTCACCAATTAATAATTTCCTCATATCAGTCTCAACCTGAACATCGTAGACCTCTGAATCTTCACAAACCCGAGTCTTATCATTCCGTACCACAGAAATTGATTTGATTATTATATGACACTTGTTACACAAGATGGAGTGTTAAAGAGAGAGAAAAAGCAAGAGAGAAGCAACATTTGGATACATTTGGGAACTTCACTTGCAATAACCCAAATAGCTTGCCCCGAACTGCAGCTCTTATGGGTAAGAAGCTCTTATGGGTAAGAAGTAATGCATGTATATGTGTTGAAGGTCTTTTGACTTTCTCTGTTGACTTTGTGGGCCGACTTCCTCTTGGTGAGGTGAGTTTGATTGGGCCTTCTTATTTCCTTCGTTCTCCGGTGTTAGTCTCTGATTGCTCACAATATGTCACCCTGTCCTTCTTAGTTGTCTGTTTACTTGCACTCGTTCTGGAAGAGTCGTCTCCTGAGGACGGCTACCCAGCCATGTCAATGATCCTAGAGTGGTGATGAAAGCAGTGTAGGACACAATGACTTGAAATAACTTAAATTTACCTTCTTAGGTACAGCTACTCAACCGTAGAATTGATTTTTAAGAGGTTCCTTTCTCTTCTTCAATCTCGTGTTGCATTTCGGGGTTGTGACTAATCGTAGACCTCAGCTGCAGCTTGTGGCCCTTCTAGTCTGATATGTTAATTCTTAACTCAAATGCTTTATACCTTCAGGTAAAAAGGGGGGTGTTTACGTCATTGGTTACATAATCTCTGGGCTCCCTGGGGCGTGGCACATACTCAGTTCTTTGTGTGCACTGTGAACCAGTAGAGTTTTCTAAATCTTGATAATACAATGGAACCTGATTCCGGGACTTCTCAGTGTGCAGTAATTTAGATTAGATTGAAGTACCCCACCAGTAGAATAAAGCCTGTAAAGTCTGGCACACAGCTCTTCTGTATGTTGTCAGCACTTAATGTTCATTTACATTTACATTTAAGTCATTTAGCAGACGCTCTTATCCAGAGCGACTTACAAATTGGTGCATTCACCTTATGACATCCAGTGGAACAGCCACTTTACAATAGTGCATCTAAATATTTTAAGGGGGGGGGGAGGGGAGGGTGAGAAGGATTACTTTATCCTATCCTAGGTATTCCTTAAAGAGGTGGGGTTTCAGGTGTCTCCGGAAGGTGGTGATTGAATCCGCTGTCCTGGCGTCATGAGGGAGTTCGTTCCACCATTGGGGAGCCAGAGCAGCGAACAGTTTTGACTGGGCTGAGCGGGAACTGTACTTCCTCAGTGGTAGGGAGGCGAGCAGGCCAGAGGTGGATGAATGCAGTGCCCTTATTTGGGTGTAGGGCCTGATCAGAGCCTGGAGATACTGAGGTGCCGTTCCCCTCACAGCTCCGTAGGCAAGCACCATGGTCTTGTAGCGGATGCGGGCTTCAACTGGAAGCCAGTGGAGAGAGCGGAGGAGCGGGGTGACGTGAGAGAACTTGGGAAGGTTGAACACTAGACGGGCTGCGGCGTTCTGGATGAGTTGTAGGGGTTTAATGGCACAGGCAGGGAGCCCAGCCAACAGCGAGTTGCAGTAATCCAGACGGGAGATGACAAGTGCCTGGATTAGGACCTGCGCCGCTTCCTGTGTGAGGCAGGGTCGTACTCTGCGGATGTTGTAGAGCATGAACCTACAGGAACGGGCCACCGCCTTGATGTTAGTTGAGAACGACAGGGTGTTGTCCAGGATCACGCCAAGATTCTTAGCGCTCTGGGAGGAGGACACAATGGAGTTGTCAACCGTGATGGCGAGATCATGGAACGGGCAGTCCTTCCCCGGGAGGAAGAGCAGCTCCGTCTTGCCGAAGTTCAGCTTGAGGTGGTGATCCGTCATCCACACTGATATGTCTGCCAGACATGCAGAGATGCGATTCGCCACCTGGTCATCAGAAGGGGGAAATGTTCAAATAGAATGCATTGAAACACCTTGTATTGAGATGAAGAAATGCCAACAGATTTCAGCACACAAATAAACTTTCATTTTTGCTTCTGAAAGCAAACGACATGTAGCCAAATGTCTACAGAATAAAAGGTACGTGTCAGAGTCTAGTGTACATTTTTCTCAATATAAATATTTCTGAAAGGCCTCCCAAGTGGCACAGCGGTCTAAGGCACTCGAATACAGTGTTGCGGCATCACTACAGCCTGGGGTTCGATCCCACAACCGACTGTAACCGGGAGTCCCATAGGCCGGCGTACAATTAGCCGGCTCATCGCGCTCTAGCAACTCCTTGTGGCAGGCTGCGTGCCTGCAGGCTGATTTCGGTCATCAGTTGAACAGTGTTTCCTCCGACACATTGGTGCGGCTGGCTTCCGGGTTGAGCGAGCTGGTGTTTAGAAGCGCATGACTCAACCTTTGCCTCTGCCGAGCCCGATTCGGGAGTTGCAGCATTGAGACAAGATCGTAATCACACATTTTGGGAGAGGTCCTCTTATTCAGGACCTGTATACCAGGCGGTGTCAGAGGAAGGTCCTAAAAAATTATCAAAGACTCTAGCCACCATAGTCACAGACTGTTCTCTCTGCTACAGCACGGCAAGCGGTACCGGAGCGCCAAGTTTAGGTCCAAAAGGCTTCTTAACAGCTTCTACCCCCAATCCATAAGACTCCTGAACAGCTAATCAAATGACTACCCAGACAATTTCCATTGCTACACTCTGTTTATTATCTGTGCATAGTCACTTTATAATACATGTACATGTATTATATCAATTACCTCAACTAACCTGTGCCCCCACACATTCACTCTGTACTGGTACCCCCTGTATATAGCCTCGCTACTGTTGTTTTACTGCTGCTCTTTAATTATTTATTTGTTTTTACTTAAAACTTCTTTGGGACTGGGGGACAGTGTTGAGTAGCTTGGATAAAAAGGTGTCCAGAGTAAACGGCCTGCTACTCAGGCCTAAAAGTTAGAATATGCATATTATTAGTAGATTTGGATAGAAAACATTCTGATTTTTTTTTAGATAACACTCTGAAGTTTCTAAAACTGTTTGAATGATGTCTGTGAGTATATCAAAACTCATATGGCAGGCAAATACCTGAGAAACAATCCAACCAGGAAGTGGGAAATCTGATGTTTGTAGTTTTTCAAGTCATTGCCTATCAAATATACTGTGTCTATGGGGTCATATTGCACTTCCTAAGGCTTCCACTAGCTGTCTTTAGAACATTGTTTGAGGCTTCTACTGTGAAGTAGGGGGGAATGAGAGCTGATTGAGTCAGGTATCTGACAGAGTGCCATGAGCTCAGTCTCGCGCAATCCCGTGAGAGTTAGCTGCGTTCCATTGCATTTCTACAGACAAAGGAATTCTCCAGTTGAAACATTTTGGAAGATTTATGATAAAAACATCATAAAGATTGATTCTATACTTCGTTTGACATGTTTCTACGAACTGTAATATGACCTTTCGTCTGAACTTTCGCCTGGACTTGCCCGCGCCTCTGGAGTTTGGATTTGTGTATTGAACGCACAAACAAAAAGGTGGTATTTGGACATAAATGATGGACTTTATCAACAAAATAAATATTTATTGTGGAACTGGGATTCTTGGGAGTGCATTCTGATGAAGATCAAAGGTAAGTGAATATTTATAATGCTATTTCTGACTTCTGTTGACTCCACAAATTTATTGTTAACAAACTATAGTTTTGGCAAGTTGGTTAGGACATCTACTTTGTGCATGACACACGTCATTTTTCCAACAATTGTTTACAGACAGATTATTTCACTGTATCACAATTCCAGTGAGTCAGAAGTTTGCACTAAATTGACTGGGCCTTTAAACAGCTTGGAAAATTCCAGAAATGATGTCATGGCTTTAGAAGCTTCTGATAGGCTAATTGACATAATTTGAGTCAATTGGAGGTGTACCTGTGGATGTATTTCCAGACCTTCTTCAAACTCAGTGCCTCTTTGATTGACATCAAATGAAAATCAAAAGAAATCAAAAGAAATCAGCCAAGACCTCAGAATAAAAATTGTAGACCTCCACAAATCTGGTTCATCCTTGGGAGCAATTTCCAAACACCTGAAGATACCACGTTCATCTGTACAAACAATAGTACGCAAGTATAAAAACCATGGGAGCACGCAACCGTCATACTGCTCAGGAAGAAGACGTGTTATGTGGATATATTAAAGCAACATGTCAAGACATCCGTCAGGAAGTTAAAGCTTGTTCACAAATGGGTCTTCCAAATGGAAAATGACCCCAAGCATACTTCCAAAGTTGTGGCAAAATGGCTTAAAGACAATAAAGTCAAGGTATTGGAGTGGCCATCACAAAGCCCTGACCTCAATCCTATAGACATTTTGTTGGCAGAACTGAAAAGGAGTGTGCGAGCAAGGAGGCCTACAAACCTGACTCCGTTACACCAGCTCTGTCAGGAGGAATGGGCCAACATTCACCCAACTTATTGTGGGAAGCTTGTGGAAGGCTACCTGAAACGTTTCAACCAAGTTAAACAATTTAAAGGAAATGCTACCAAATACTAATTGAGTGTATGTAAACTTCTGACCCACTGGGAATGTGATGAAAGAAATAAAAGCTGAAATAAATCACTCTCTACTATCATTCGGACATTTCACATTCTTAAAATAAAGTGGTGATCCTAACTGACCAAAGACAGGGAATTTTGACAAGGATTAAATGTCAGGGATTGTGAAAATCTGAGTTTAAATGTATTTGACATTTGGTCTGCCACAGGAGTCACTAGAGTGTGATTGGAGAACGACATCTCGACCAGCCAAACCCTCCCCTAACCCGGTTGACACTGGGCCAATTGTGTGCCACCTCATTGGTCTCGCGGTCATGGGCGGCTGCAATACAGACTGTGATCGAACCCGGGTCTGTAGTGACGCCTCAAGCACTGAGATGCAATGCCTTAGACCGCTGCACCACTCAGTTAGGCTATATGTTATCTCCTTACTGACATAGTTTGATAATGTCACACCATGTTGCACTTTCCCTAACATGCCAAGAATGTGCCATAGCTTGGGGTAAAACATATTGCATTATGCCAGTCACAGGTCATATTCTGTGTTCCCAATGAGTGTAAAGGAGAGATTATTTGAAGAAGTAAACCAGGCACCACTACACCACTGGCCGTATCAAGCGTCTCTGAGTAGGAGTGCTGATATCAGGAGCTAATTAGAAGTCTGGAAACAGTGAGGATCCAGAAGTAAAACTTGGGCTTTATTCAAAACATTTACAAGCTGCCAAATCCTTGCTTCCTCCATTCTTAACTTCTCCTCTCTAAAAGCTAATTGGAAGTCCGAGGGCGGGACCTAGGATCCTCTTCTCCAATTGTATTTATTTATTTTATTTAACCTTTATTTTGACAGGGAGGAATGGAGAAAACACGGATGGAGGAAGCGAGGTTTTGACAGCTAGTCATTTTTTCAGACACAGCCAAGCTTTCATCTGTCGGCAAACCAACAAGGCAAAAAAGACTAGGCAAAGGGTCAACAGACCCGCCTATATGCACACTATGCCAAGTCTGAACTGAGTCAAATGTGGGGTCACATAAATCATAGTCATCTGCCTGTTCATGGTTAGCATACAGACACCCAGGCCTTGAATTTAGAGGCAGCCAGGAGCACCCTGGATGTTTGAGAGGAAACATCAGTCAGCCCTGCTTGTCAGAATCAGTTTGGGTCACAGTCACGCAGGGATCAAATAAAATTATATTTGTGATATGTGCCAATTACAACTGTTGTGGACTTTTATTTTACCTTTATTTAACTAGACCAGTCAGTTATTAAGAACAAATTCTTATCTTCAATGACTGCCTATGAACAGTGGATTAGCTGCCTTGTTCAGGGCCAGAATGACAGATTTGTACTTTGTCAGCTTGGGGATTCAAACTTGATCCTTTCGGTTACTAGCCCAATGCTCTAACCACTATGCTACCCTGCCACCCCTGCACTTTGTTGTGTAATGCTAGCTTACAATGCAGAGTTTAAAAATAACAATAATTTAAAAAATTGTGACACAAGAGGAATAAAATACAATGTGCAGAGGTACGAGGTATTGAGGTAGATATGTACATGAAGGCAGGGTAAAGTGACTAGGCATCAGGATAGATCAGAGTAAAATAAAGAACAGAGTAGCAGCAGCTGCAAATTATGAGTGTAAAAGTGTGCATGTGTGTAATGTGTATTTATCAGTAGAGGCTGCTGACGGGAGGACGGCTCATAGTAATGACTGGAACGGAGTCAACGGAATGGTGTCAACCACATGGAAACCATATGTTTATCATTCCAGTGACTCCATTCCAGCCATTGTTATGAGCCATCCTCCCTTCAGCAGATTCATCTCTGTGTGTGTTAGCGTATGTAGTGTATGTGAATGTGTGTGTGTTTGGTGTGGGAGTGTCAATGTAGTGTGTGTGAGTGAGTGTTTATATGGTGTGTGTATATATAGTCTAGTGAGTGTGTGTAGGCTCAGTGCAAGATAGAGTCAGTACAGATAGTTTGCCTGTTGGTCCAAGAGCCGATGCTCCTGTACAGTTTGCAGGATGGTAGCAGAGTGAACAGTCTATGGCTTGGGTGGCTGGAGTCTGGCAATTTTCCGGGCCTTCCTCTGACACCGCCTGATATAGAGGTTCTGGATGTCAGGGAGCTCGGCCCCAGAGATGTGCTCGTCTGTCCTCACCACCCTCTGTAGCGCTTTGCGGTCAAGGGAGGAGCATTTAACATACCAAATGGTGATGCAGCCAGTTAAGATGCTCTCGGTGGTGCAACTGTAGAACCTTTTGAGGATCCGAGAGCCAATACCAAATATTTTCAGCCTCCTGAGGGGGAAGAGGCGCTGCCGTGCCCTCTTCATGACTGTGTGGGTGTGTGGACCATGTTAAGTCCTTAGCGATGAACTTTAAGCTCTCGATCAGTTCTCCAACATCTCAGTCGATGTGGATGGGGGCTTTCTCCTATAGTCCATAATCAGCTCCTTGTTGTCTTGGCACCACAGTGCTAAGTCTACTTCTTCCTGTAGGCTGACTCATCGCCATCAGTGATCAGGCATAACACCGTTGTGTCATCAGGAAACTTGGTGTTGGAGTCGTGCGTGGCCATGCAGTTGTGGGTGAACATGGAGTAGAGGGGACTAAGCACGGACCCCTGAGTGGCCCCGGTGTTGAGGGTTGGTGTGGAGGAGGTGTTGTTGCTTACCCTCGCCACCTGGGGCCAGCCCGTCAGGAAGTTCAGCATCCAGTTGCAGAGGGAGGGGTTCAGTCCCCGGGCCCCTAGCTTGGTGATGAGCTTGGAGGGGACTATGTTGTTGAACAGCATTCTCACATAGTTACAGTGAATTCGGGAGAATATTCAGACCACAACTTTGTCTACTTTGTTAAACTACAGCCTTATTCTAAAATTGATTCAATTAATTTTTTTCTTCTCATCAATCTACACACAATACCCCATAGTGATGAAGCAAAAACTTTTTTTCCAGCAAAAAAATGAAAGTAAAAAAAACTTAAATATCACATTTACACAAGTATTCAGAATCTTAGTACATTGTTGAACACATTTGGAAGCAATTATAGCCTCAAGTCTTCTTGGGTCTGATGCTACAAGCTTGGCACACCTGTATTTGGGGACTTTCTCCTGTTCTTCTTGTTTCTCATGCGCAGACTCCTTTAAGTGGGCTGTCGTGCCTTTTACTGTGGAGTGGCTTCCGTCTGGCCACTCTACCATAAAGGCCTGATTGGTGGAGTGCTACAGAGATGGTTGTCCTTCTGGAAGTTTCTTCCATCTCCACAGAGGAACTCTGGAGCTCTGTCAGAGTGACCATCCGGTTTTTGGTTACCTCCCTGAACAAGGCCATTCTCCCCCGATTGCTCAGTTTAGCTGGGTGGCCAGCTCTAGGAAGAGTCTTGGTGGTTCCAAACTTCTTCCATTTAAGAATGATCGAGACCACTGTGTTCTTTGGGACTTACAATGCTGCAGAAATTATTTTGGTACCCTTCCCCAGATCTGTGTCTCGACCCAATCCTGTCTCGTAGCTCTACGGACAATTATTTCGCTTCGACCTCATGTCTTGGGTTTTGCTCTGATATGCACAGTCAACTGTGGACCTTGTATAGACAGTTGTATAGACAGGTGTGTGTGTGCTTTTCCAAATCATGTCCAATCAACTGAATTGACCACAGGTTGCCTCCAAATCAAGTTGTACAAACATCTCAAGGATGATTAATGGAAACAGGATGCACCTGAGCTCAATTTCGAGCCTCATAGGAAAGGGTATGAATACAGTGCCTTGCGAAAGTATTCGGCCCCCTTGAACTTTGCGACCTTTTGCCACATTTCAGGCTTCAAACATAAAGATATAAAACTGTATTTTTTTGTGAAGAATCAACAACAAGTGGGACACAATCATGAAGTGGAACGACATTTATTGGATATTTCAAACTTTTTTAACAAATCAAAAACTGAAAAATTGTGCGTGCAAAATTATTCAGCCCCTTTACTTTCAGTGCAGCAAACTCTCTCCAGAAGTTCAGTGAGGATCTCTGAATGATCCAATGTTGACCTAAATGACTAATGATGATATATACAATCCACCTGTGTGTAATCAAGTCTCCGTATAAATGCACCTGCACTGTGATAGTCTCAGAGGTCCGTTAAAAGTGCAGAGAGCATCATGAAGAACAAGGAACACACCAGGCAGGTCCGAGATACTGTTGTGAAGAAGATTAAAGCCGGATTTGGATACAAAAATATTTCCCAAGCTTTAAACATCCCAAGGAGCACTGTGCAAGCGATAATATTGAAATGGAAGGAGTATCAGACCACTGCAAATCTACCAAGACCTGGCCGTCCCTCTAAACTTTCAGCTCATACAAGGAGAAGACTGATCAGAGATGCAGCCAAGAGGCCCATGATCACTCTGGATGCACTGCAGAGATCTACAGCTGAGGTGGGAGACTCTGTCCATAGGACAACAATCAGTCGTATATTGCACAAATCTGGCCTTTATGGAAGAGTGGCAAGAAGAAAGCCATTTCTTAAAGATATCCATCAAAAGTGTCGTTTAAAGTTTACCACAAGCCACCTGGGAGACACACCAAACATGTGGAAGAAGGTGCTCTGGTCAGATGAAACCAAAATTGAACTTTTTGGCAACAATGCAAAACGTTATGTTTGGTGTAAAAGCAACATAGCTCATCACCCTGAACACACCATCCACACTGTCAAACATGGTGGTGGCAGCATCATGGTTTGGGCCTGCTTTTCTTCAGCAGGGACAGGGAAGATGGTTAAAATTGATGGGAAGATGGATGGAGCTAAATACAGGACCATTCTGGAAGAAAACCTGATGGAGTCTGCGAAAGACCTGAGACTGGGACGGAGATTTGTCTTCCAACAAGACAATGATCCTAAATATAAAGCAAAATCTACAATGGAATGGTTCAAAAATAAACATATCCAGGTGTTAGAATGGCCAAGTCAAAGTCCAGACCTGAATCTAATCGAGAATCTGTGGAAAGAACTGAAAACTGCTGTTCACAAATGCTCTCCATCCAACCTCACTGAGCTCGAGCTGTTTTGCAAGGGGGAATGGGAAAAAATTTCAGTCTCTCGATGTGCAAAACTGATAGAGATTTACCCCAAGCGACGTATAGTTGGAATCGCAGCAAAAGGTGGCGCTACAAAGTATTAATTTAAGGGGGCTGAATAATTTTGCACGCCCAATATTTCAGTTTTTGATTTGTTAAAAAAAGTTTGAAATATCCAATAAATGTCGTTCCACTTCATGATTGTGTCCCACTTGCTGTTGATTCTTCACAAAAAAATATAGTTTTATATCTTTATGTTTGAAGCCTGAAATGTGGCAAAAGGTCGCAACGTTCAAGGGGCCGAATACTTTCGCAAGGCACTGTACTTATGTAAATGAGGTATTTCTGTTTTTATTTTTAATAAATGAGCTAAAATTCTAAAAACCTTTCACTAGGGTTGGAACTTGTAAAGTGTTACCCGTCGGCACCATCTTATATTGGGATTCCACAAAGGGAAGTTAATGTAAGTGTAAAAGCACTTGAATTAAATTAAGTCCAACAGCAGCCTGCAGCCCTCATCTGATGTAAACTACCATGCCATCAATGTATGTCAAGGTACAGAATTCATATTAGGAACATTGGGGGTGGCGCTTGACTGGTTCAGGGTTGAGACTTGACTAGGTGAGTGGTGAAGGTTGAGAAGGAGGGATTACTCTAGACTACTTCAGTGTTAAGACATGACTAGGGGAGGTTTGAGATCTGAGGAGGACTGACAATGTCAATGTTCCAAATATGGGATTCCGTACCAGGAATAAAATTGTTTTTAAAGCAAATCCAGTTTGAACCAATCCAGTACCTCTCCTGGGTTTCCTTTTCCTGAGCTCTCTTGGCTCATCGCATTCTAGGGACTCCTTGTGGTGGGCCGGGTGCCTGCAGGCTGACTTCAGACATCAGTTGAACAGTGTTTCCTCAGACACATTGGTGCAGCTGGCATCCAGGTTAAGCTGGCGGGTGTTAAGGAAGGTTAGGAGGACACACGACTCTACTTTTTCCTCTCCCGAGCCCGTTGGGGAGTTGCAGCGATGAGGCAGAATTGTAATTGGATATCACAAAATTGGGGAGACCAGGAAGTAAAATAACATTTTTTAAAAAGAGTAGACCATTATGGTATATTTTGAGTAAACACACAACCAAAAGATAACAAGGAAGATAGTACTATAAACAACAGTTGCTAACAAAGGTGTGTATGATGTATCGAGTTAGTGAAAGATGTCAAGAGCAACACACACACAACTACGGTACTTCAGTTGTATCTGCTGGATCGTCAAATGGCACATATGTGTGACCAGCTAGATTAGCCTTTTAAATTACAATGAATAAGAACACATAGACATCAAGGGGGACCTGATCCTAGATCAGCACTCCTACCCTCAGACACTTTATTTTTTTGTATATTTATTTTAATTTAAATAGGCAAGTCAAATTCTTTTGACATTTGACATTTTACAATGACGGCCTACCAAAAGGCGTCCTGCGGGGATGGGGGCTGGGATTAAAAATACAATTTAATAAAAATATAGGACAAAACACACATCACGACAAGAAAGACAACACAACACTACATGAAGAGAGACTTAAGACGACAACATAGCATGGTAGCAACACAACACAACATGGTAGCAGCACAAAACAACATGGTAGCAGCACAAAACAGGGTACAAACATTGTTGGGCACAAACAGTATAAAGGGCAAGAAGGTAGAGAAAATACATCACGCAAAGCAGCCACAACTGTCAGTAAGAGTGTCCCTGAGTGAGTCTTTGAATTAAGACATTGAGATAAAACTGTCCAGTTTGAGTGTTTGTTGCATACATACAGCCATTGGTGTAGTGGTGCCTGGAGAAGTGGGTGTACTCTAAATTAGACAATTTTCCCCAAACAGACGCTGGCGAAGGAAATGTGCCCTGTGTGAAAAATTGATGTTTTTATGAGTTTTCTTGTAGTTCTTTTTAGATTTTCACAACAAAAAAATCACCATTGTCTTTTAAAGAAAACACAATTTGGTTGTTCTACATCCACAACAATACTTAATCCACATCCCCAGAGAACTTTTTTGAGGTCTGGGAAAAAAAATCCACATTTGAGGGGAATGTGTAGCTGCCCTTTAATTAAATTGAACACCTAGCAAGAGATCATTTGGCTAGCTGTGTTTCTGTAGGCTACTGTACAATGTAGGTCTACAGTTTAAATGTGATGGCAGAGTGCAAAACACATGCCCTCCCAATTGACAAAAATCTTAATATCATTCTGCTAGGTAGGCCTACTTTGCAGTCAAAATTTAATTGGGGAGGTTTTTTGGTAAAGCTTTCAAACAGCACATGATGAATGAAATGCTCATCACAAAAATTCAACCAAGACAAGGAACCAAACTTTTTCAATACCTGGTTTGCATACCCATTGTTGCCTTATCTTATCAACCAGTAAATTATAACTAAGTTCAAACGTTGTTCCTATTTACCCTACCATCTACCGATGTCCCTCTTTGTGAGCATGACAGATGGTATTTTGCTGAAACTAGGCTCCCAACCAAACAAAGTTATGTTGTCACGATAAACTAATGATATATGCTTTCATACTTGTTACGTAAGATAGTTACAAATGTACAACATCAAAGTGAAAAGACCCATTTTGTTCGATACAACATATTTTGCTTACGTTTTCAGTACGGCATGCCATTGTTATGCATTTAAGGTTTCCTATTCATTATTTGCCACTCCAGAATTGCAGGTTTTTGGTTATGCCATACTGGACTGGCCCTTTTAGAACTATCAAAATGAATCCACCAAGCCTACCTGTTCTGTCTACTCCTGGTCCACTCTTCTTCTACTTCTTTGGGATTGGATTAGCGGATCGCATCCAACTTTTAAGGTGCATACACCACCACCTACTGTACTGGAGTGTGAGGCCAGTCACGGCCGACCTACATAAAATTATCTGCATTAGTCCTGTTCCTCTAAGAAAGAGAAATAGAGCCCTAAACACCACTTTCCTCCCCCCACTACACCACCAAACCCCAACCTCACCCAGCCTCTCTAACCCTTTCACACAATCTCTCCATATCTACATCATACAGTTCATAAAATATCAACACATGCTCCACCGTTTCCTCCACTAAACACTTATCAAACAGACCTTTTTCATGTCTCCCTGTCATCCACAACGTGGATTCAAACCGTAGTCTACTCCACACAACTTCTTTTCTCCTACATCCCATACTCTCCACCTCTTCCTTAAAGGAGAATTGAAACACTTTAGGAAGTAAATCTAAGCAAAGAGATTCATTGAATCCACTAATACAAAACATGCGCATTTAACATTTAACAAGAGTAGGGGTGTGCCCAATCTGGCCCTTGAACCATCACGGTCACCTAATAATCCCCAGTTTACAATTGGCTCATTCATCCCCCTCCTCTCCCCTGTAACTATTCCCCAGGTCGTTGCTGCAAATGAGAACGTGTTCTCAGTTAATTTACCTGGTAAAATAACGGATGAATAAATAAATAAAATAAACAAAAATCTCTATATTTAGTATTTTGATCGTCGACAAGGTTGATTTGCTCTATGGTCAGCGCCATTTTAAATTGCCATAGTAACAACTTACACCAGTGCGTCACTAGCGGGAATCAGAAAATTGTCTGTGGTATTGAGTTTTCACGCAGAGAGTGAATCGAAGAGAGTGAGATTAGATGCGGACAACGAAGATGGCAACAACAAGTAGTAATTCAAACATGAACTGTATTGCGCCAGGCAGTATGAACTGGCCTCAAAAAAATCCTTCGGTTAACTACCATCGGTTGCCCAAGGACCCATAACTTCTGAAAAAGTGGCTCCATGTCTTGAAGAGGAAGGACATGCCAGCTCGAGCTAGCAGGAATTTGAGTGGCGCAGCGGTCTAAGGCACTGCATCTCAGTGCTATAGGCATCACTACAGACCCTGGTTTGATTCCAGGCTGTATCACAATCGGCCGTATTTGGGAGTCCCATGGAGCTCCCAAACTGGTCCAGCGTTGTCCGGGTTTGGCCGTGATAAGCCCACATTGTAAATAAGAATTTGTTCTTAACTGACTTGCCAATAATGGTTAAATATATAATCTGACAGCATCCCCACGAACACCAGTCTGTGTTTGGCAACACCGACACCTCAAGCTGAGGTGTTTCAGGCGGCATGTCTGTGTTGTTACTGCTATGAGAACAAACTATTTGATCTGGGGCAACGATCGGCTCAAACATGAACGGCTTCAATAGATTTGTTGACTCCCTAACTAACATTATTTAATTCTCTGTAAATAAAGTACCTCAGTAAATTCAGCCATTTTTGGGAGTTCCAACATTTTCTCTCCATATTGGCAACAATGCAAATATGGAGATTTACAGTTACCGTTAGCTGGTGTTCTAAATCCTAGTGTTTCCATTCCTTTAACTGACTGGTGCACGTGACACAATTGACTCCCCCTACTACTAGCATCCCACTCTCTTTGTCAAAGATCAAGCCCTTTTGCCCGGATCAAGAACCTGACCTCCCTGTGGCCCAGCGGGACCTGAATATCTACCAATTTCTTCTCACCACACATCGGCCTTCTCATTACCCTCCACATCCACATTGGCGGTAACCCTGCAAAAGCTTACCACCACTCCCATCCTCTCCAATCTCATCTCCACAATCTGACCTGCCTGTCTTCACACTACTCAACACTGCAGCCAAACCACAGCAGATCACCACTCTGAGTGGTTTCACCTCTACACATCTCAAACCTATAATCATTGCCATCAACACTGCCGCATACAACTGACAGTCAGTTAACCGCAAACGCTTACATACTCTCAACATTGAAATCTAGGATCTACTCTCCTGCCCCCACCCTACCACTTCCTGGATCCTTTGAACCATATGTATACATTGGATTGCAAAAGTATTCACCCCATTGGCATTTTCCCTATTTTGTTGCCTTACAACCTGGAATTAAAATGTATTTTTGGTGGGGACATTCATCGTAAAGAGGAGACCAAAACGCAGCATGATTAGAATACATACTTTTTAATTAATGACAAAGAACACTTAACTATATAAAACAACAAACCGAACGTGAAGCTATATAATACTAGTGCAGACACAGGCAACTAGACATAGACATTGACAATAACCCACGAAATACCCAAAGAAGATGGCTGCCTAAATATGGTTCCCAATCAGAGACAACGATAAACAGCTGCCTCTAATTGAGAAACAATCTAGGCAGCCGCACACCTAAACCTATATGGGAGGGTCTGGGTGGGCATAAATCCGAGGTGGCGGTTCTGGCTCTGTACGTGGACCCCGCTCCACTTCACCACTTACTTAATGTCTCTGGAGCGGGAACCCTCACCGCCGACCACGGACTAGAGGACGCCACTAGACTGATGGTCGAGTCTGGAATGAGTGGCGGATCCGGACTGGAGGGAGACTCTGGCAGAGCCGGACTGGGGGGAGACTCTGGCGGATCCGGACTGGAGGGAGACTCTGGCGGATCCGGACTGCGACCCGTCGTGGTAGGTTCCGGATTGCGACCCGTCGTGGCAGGTTTTGGACTGCGACCCGTCGTGGTAGGTTCCGGTCTGTGGACTATCGCCGGACGCTCTTTTTTTATTTATTTTTATTTATTTCACCTTTATTTAACCAGGTAGGCAAGTTGAGAACAAGTTCTCATTTACAAATTGCGACCTGGCCAAGATAAAGCAAAGCAGTTCGACAGATACAACGACACAGAGTTACACATGGAGTAAAACAAACATACAGTCAATAATACAGTATAAACAAGTCTATATACAATGTGAGCAAATTAGGTGAGAAGGGAGGTAAAGGCAAAAAAGGCCATGGTGGCAAAGTAAATACAATATAGCAAGTAAAACACTGGAATGGTAGTTTTGCAATGGAAGAATGTACAAAGTAGAAATAAAAATAATGGGGTGCAAAGGAGCAAAATAAATAAATAAATTAAGTACAGTTGGGAAAGAGGTAGTGGTTTGGGCTAAATTATAGGTGGGCTATGTACAGGTGCAGTAATCTGTAAGATGCTCTGACAGTTGGTGCTTAAAGCTAGTGAGGGAGATAAGTGTTTCCAGTTTCAGAGATTTTTGTAGTTCGTTCCAGTCATTGGCAGCAGAGAACTGGAAGGAGAGGCGGCCAAAGAAAGAATTGGTTTTGGGGGTGACTAGAGAGATATACCTGCTGGAGCGTGTGCTACAGGTGGGAGATGCTATGGTGACCAGCGAGCTGAGATAAGGGGAGACTTTACCTAGCAGGGTCTTGTAGATGACATGGAGCCAGTGGGTTTGGCGACGAGTATGAAGCGAGGGCCAGCCAACGAGAGCGTACAGGTCGCAATGGTGGGTAGTATATGGGGCTTTGGTGACAAAACAGATTGCACTGTGATAGACTGCATCCGATTTGTTGAGTAGGGTATTGGAGGCTATTTTGTAAATGACATCGCCAAAGTCGAGGATATTGGTATGTTTGGCAGCATGAGTGAAGGATGCTTTGTTGCGAAATAGGAAGCCAATTCTAGATTTATCTTTGGATTGGAGATGTTTGATATGGGTCTGGAAGGAGAGTTTACAGTCTAACCAGACACCTAAGTATTTGTAGTTGTCCACGTATTCTAAGTCAGAGCCGTCCAGAGTAGTGATGTTGGACAGGCGGGTAGGTGCAGGTAGCGATCGGTTGAAGAGCATGCATTTAGTTTTACTTGTATTTAAGAGCAATTGGAGGCCACGGAAGGAGAGTTGTATGGCATTGAAGCTTGCCTGGAGGGTTGTTAACACAGTGTCCAAAGAAGGGCCGGAAGTATACTGGACTGGGTACTGGACTGGGTACTGGGACTGGGTACTGTTGCCGGACGCTCTGGACTGGCGAGGTGCACTGTAAGCCTGGTGGGTGGTGCCGGTACTGGTGTAACTGAGCCGAGGCCACGCACCTCGGGGCGAGTGCTCGGAGGAGGAACAGGGCGTACTGGGCTGTGGCAACCCATCCTGGCTGGATGGTGACTATAGCCCGGCACGTGCGGGGTGCAGGCACAGGACGCACTGGGCTGTACAGACATACGGGAGACACAGTGCACAACGCCGGCGCAGGATATCCTGGCCCGAGGAGACACACTAGCTGTCTGGAGAGCAGGGCTCGCACCATCTGCCCTGCCTTCATCCTTACCCTAGCCCTGCAGATGCGGGGAGCTGGGATGTAGCGCACCAGGCTAAGCACGCGTACTGGGAACACCGTGCGCTCCACCGCATAACACAGGGCCTGACCAGTACTACGCCCGCCACGGTAAGCACGAGGAGTTGGCTCAGGTCTCCTACCTGACTTAGCCAAACTCCTCGTGTGCCCCCCCAAATGTTTTTATTGGGGCTGCCTCTCGGGCTTCCGTGCTAGCCTTGTACCCATATACCGTCACCGTTCCTCCTGTGCTCTCTCCACCTGCTTCCATGGCAGGGTCTTGTCCCCTGCCATTACCTCCTCCCAGGTCCAGGATGTTTCACCATCCAGTATTTATTCCCGATTCCACAAAGCGCTGTTCCTCCTTATCACGCTGCTTGGTCCTTTAAAGGTGGGTTATTCTTTCACGTTCGTCGTATAGAGGAGACCAAAGCGCAGCGTGATTAGAATACATACTTTATAATGAATGACGAAGAACACTTAACAAAGTATATAAAACAACAAACCAAACGTGAAGCTATATAATACTAGTGCAGACACAGGCAACTAGACATAGACAATAACCCACGAAATACCCAAAGAAGATGGCTGCCTAAATATGGTTCCCAATCAGAGACAACGATAAACAGCTGCCTCTAGTTGAGAACCAATCTAGGAAACCTAAGACATACATGAACACCTAGATAGTATACACCCCCATAAACACACAAAAACCCTAGACAGTACAAAAACACATACGTCACCCGTGTCACACCCTGACCTAAAGAAAACAAAGATTACTAAGGTCAGGGCGTGACAGTATCATTTGATTTACACAACATGCAAATGTGAAGATGCTAAATATTTTTTGGGGTGAAACAAAACAAGAAATAAGACAACATTTTTTAAACTTGAGCATGCATTACTATTCACCCCCCAAAGTTAATACTTTGTAGAGCCACCTTTTCAAGCAATTACAGCTGCAAGTCTCTTGGGGTGTGTCTCTTTAAGCTAGGCACATCTAGCCACTGGGATTTTTGCCCATTCTTCAAGGCAACTGCTCCAGCTCCTTCAAGTTGGATGGGTTCCGCTGGTGTACAGCAATGTTTAAGTCATAATTGAGGTCTGGTCTTTGACTAGGCCATTCCAGGAAGTTTACATACACCTCAGCCAAATAACATTTAAACTCCAAGTAAAAATTCCCTGCCTTAGGTCAGTTAGGATCACCACTTTATTTTGCGAATGTGAAATGTCAGAATAATAGAGAGAATCATTTATTTCAGATTTAATTTATTTCATCACATACCCAGTGAGTCAGAAGTTTACATACACTCAATTAGTATTTGGTAGCATTGCCTTTATATTGTTTAACTTGGGTCAAACGTTTTGGATAGCCTTCCACAAGCTTCCCACAATAAGTTGGGTGAATTTTGGCCCATTTCTCCTGACAGAACTGGGGTAACTGAGTCAGGTTTGTAGGCATCCTTGCTCGCACACGCCTTTTCAGTTCTGCCCACAAATTTTCTATAGGATTGAGGTCAGGGCTTAGTGATGGCCACTCCAATACATTGACTTTGTCCTTAAGCCATTTCCAAAGCCACAACTTTGGAAGTATGCTTGGGGTCATTGTCCATTTGGAAGACCCATTTGTGACCAAGCTTTAACTTCCTGACTGATGTCTTGAGATGTTCAATATATGCACAGTTTCCCTACCTCATGACGCCATCTGTTTTGAGACGTGCACCAGTCCGTCCTGCAACAAAGCACCCCAACAACATAATGCTGACACCCCCGTGCTTCACAGTTGGGATGATGTTCTTTGGCTTGCAAGCCTCCCCTTTTTCCTCCAAAAATATCGATGGTCATCATGGCCAAACAATTCTATTTTTGTTTTATCAGACCAGAGGACATTTCTCCAGAAAGTAAGATCTTTGTCACCATGTGCAGTTGCAAACCGTAGTCTGGCTTTTGTATGGTGGTTTTGGAGCAGTGACTTCTTCCTTGCTGAACAGCCTTTCAGGTTATGTTGATATAGGACTCGTTTTACTGTGGATATACATTCTTTTGTACCTGTATCCTCTAGTCTTTCTCACAAGGTCCTTTGCTTTTGTTCTGGGATTGATTTGCACTTTTCGCAACAAAGTACCATCTCTAGAAGACAAAACCCAGCTCCTTCCTGAGCGGTATGACGGCTGCGTGGTCCCATGGTGTTTATACTTGTATACTATTGTTTGTACAGATGAATGTGTACCTTTGAGCGTTTGGAAATTTCTCCCAAAGATGAACCCGACTTGTGGAGGTCTACAAGGCTGAGAAATGCGTGTTCTCCCTACAGGCCGTCTCCTTCCTGGGGTATCGTATTTCCACATCAGGGTTGGTGATGGGAGTGTGACCGCATTACAGCCGTGCGTAACTGGCCGACTCCCACCACGGTAAAGGAGGTGCAGCGGTTTTTAGGGTTTGCCATTTACTACTGGAAGTTAATCTGGGATTTTGGGCAGGTGGCTGCTCCCATTACCTCACTGCTGAAGGGGGGACCGGTGCGTCTGTGGTGGTCAGCTGAGGCGGACAGAGCGTTTTGTCGCTTGAGGATTCTGTTTACCGAGGCTCCCATGTTGACGCATCCGGATCCCTCTTTGGCATTCATAGTGGAGGTGGATACATCCGAGGCTGGGATTAGAGCCGTGCTCTCGCAGTGCTAGGGCGTGCCACTGAAGCTCTGCACTTTCTTTTCGAGGAAAGGCTCTGCACTTTCTTTTCGAGGAAGCTCAGCCCGGCGGAGCGAAACTATGACGTGGGGGACCGGGAGTTGCTGGCTGTCGTAAAAGCTCTGAAAGTGTGGAGACATTGGCTTGAGGGGGCTCAACACCCTTTCCTCATCTGGACTGACCACCGTAATCTGGAGTAATCCGGGCGGTGAGGAGACTGAACCCTTGCCAGGCAAGGTGGGCCATGTTTTTCACCAGATTCCGATTTACGATATCGCATAGACCAGGGTCCCAGAACGCTAAGGCACCCCGCCATCTTTATAATACAGAGGAGCGGTCCATCGATCCCACCCCCATACTTCCGGCCTCTTGTCTGGTGGCACCGATGGTATGAGAGGTGGACGTGGACATCGAGCGGGCATCTCGGTCAGAGCCTACTCCACCTCAGTGTCCAGCTGGACGGAAGTACATCCCGCTTGGTGTTCGCGACAGGTTGATTCGGTGGGCTCACACGTTACCATCCTCTGGTCATCCGGGTATCGATAGGACTGTGCAATGCCTTAGGGGGAGGTACTGGTGGGCTACTTTAGCTAAGGACGTGATGGTTTATGTCTCTTCTTGTTTGGTGCACTCAGTGCAAGGCTCCTAGGCACCTGCCCAGAGGGAAGTTACAACCCCTCCCCCTTCCACTGCGGCCTTGGTCACACCTGTTGGTGGACTTCCTTACCCATCTTCCTCCACCTCAGGGCAACACCACGATCCTGGTCGTGGAGGATCGGTTTTCTAAGTCCTGTCATCTCCTCCCTTTGCCCTGTCTCCCTACAGCCCTACAGACTGCGCAGGCCCTGTTTACACACTACCGGGTGCCTGAGGACATAGTTTCTGATCGGGGTGCCCAGTTCACATCCCGGGTTTGGAGGGCGTTCATGGAGCATCTGGGGGTCTCGGTCAGCCTGACCTCTGGTTTTCACCCCGAGAGTAATGGGCAGGTGGAGAGAGTTAACCAGGATGTGGGTATGTTTCTGCAGTCGTATTTCCGGGACAGGCCAGGGGAGTGGGTGAGGTACGTTCCATGGGCAGAGGTGGCTCAGAACTCATTCTGCCACTCCTCTACTAATCTTTCGCCCTTTCAGTGCGTGTTGGGGTATCAGCATGTGTCTCTCCTCAGGCCAGTGGTGGCTGGTCCGCTTCAAGAAGATGGAGGTCCCTCCGTCCCCCCCTGGACATCGGGGGGGGCGCCGGCGTATGCAGTTGGTCCATACTGGACTCGAGGCGTCGGGTGGGGGTTCTTCAGTACCTCGTGGACTGGGAGGGGTACGGTCCGGAGGAGAGATGCTGGGTGCTGGTGGAGGACGTACTGGATCCACCTATGCTAAGGGAGTTTCAGCGCCTCCATCCGGATTGCCCTGCGCCTCGTCCTCCGGGTCGTCCTCGAGGCCGGCGTTGTCGCGCTGCGGGAGCTGCGCGTCGGGGGGGGGGGGGGGCTTACTAGCCGCTACCGATCCCTTTTTCCTTTTCTAGTTGTTTTGTCTGTGTTCCTTTTCACACCTGGTTTCAATTGCGTTTATTTCTGTGTGTATATAGGGCACCTGTTACCAGCCTTAATTCGTGCAGGATTAGACTTGTGTGTATTGCGCTCGATTGTATTTGATGTTTGTTGTTTTTCACGATTACGCACGTGTATGTAAAGTGTCGGAACTGTGTTTGTTCCTCTGTGCGTTTGCACGAGTTTCTGAGTATTCGAGAGCATAGTTTTTGGGGATTTCTGTCTGTGCCGTTTTGTATTATTAAGCACGCTTCTCAGACATCCCTGCTCTCCTGCGCCTGACTCCTACACCTCTCACCGAGATGCATTTTATCACACAGAGGGGTGTACTCAATTTTGTGATATACTGTATATGTTGTCATTCTCCTTTCGGTGTTTGTGGGATCTTGTTTTTTGTTAGCTCTGTGGAGCCTGCAGAACGTGACGTTCGTTAATTACTTTGTTGTTTTGTTTGGTGTTCTGGGTAAATAAAGTATCATGAACACTTACCATGCTGCACCTTGGTCTCCTTCTAACAACGGACGTTACAATTACAAACAAGGTAACTTCTGCTGAAGCAGCACAGATAGCTCAAAGTACAGAACCTGTGAGGACATTGGTGCAGCGGCCTCCGATGAAAAGGGGAGGTGAGGGAGTAGCACAAACTGCTGGTCTTCACGAAATGTGACCATCAGTGTAAGGTCACAAAATAAGAGTTGGTGGTGAACAGAGTTGGCTTCTTGGCGTTCATGTGTAGTGTGATGAATATGAGTGATCAGGTTAAGAAAAAGTATGCGCGCATAGAAGTGGTGGTACTCGCAGCAAAATATTTCCTGGGAATTACAGAAGCAACTGGAGTAATGATGCATGAGATGTTGAATCAGCCAAGAGGTGATGGGTTGGAACAACCTATATTGTATGTTTTTGTGGCCCTTCAATGGAACTGTAGAAGCTTAATAGCTAGTATGAGATGGATATATTGGAAATACAGGAATGGGAATATGTGGGAATTTAAATATGTAGAGGTAACATTGCTATAGTTAATTTGTATAAACCCTGCATACCTCATGTTAACACAGTTAGGGATTGGAGTAGGGGTAGGAAGGTAATATGGTGTGGTGATTTTAATGCCTCTAATGAAATCTGGGGAAGTACGCCTAAAGATTACAATGGGATTATAGTTGAAGAATGAATGGATAATGGGATTAGCATGTGTTAATGATGGGAGGGGGGTTTAAGAGTGAAGCCTCACATATTATTAGAAGTGGCACTATTTAAATTGGATCTACTTACACTAATGTCAGGCAATCATGGGCAGGTGAAAAGTACATCTCTTCGGAAATTCAGTCTCGGTGAGAGACTGGTTATTAGGAATTAATACAGATTGAAAAAAAGCACACAAAACGTACTCTCAGTAGCTAGATTTCCGTCCAATTGCGACAGATTTTCATGCGGATATAAAAAAATCTGTATAACAACAATATGTGAGTTTTCCCACTAGAGATGTTTCCATTAAATTGACTTGTTGCAGATAAAAGGCTATGTGTGATGACGTAGTGCACACACAAAAGTAACTTTTGCAGTTAAATTCCCATTTGAATAAAACAAATCTAAGATAAATGGGTTTCCACCACATTTTCAACTTTACTGATGGTTTTCTCACAATTTGTTAAGCATATATAGAGAATGTGCCCACTCTGGTATTGGGACATGCACTCTAGCCAACAGCTCACAGATACACTGCAGGTATAGCCTACATGATGAGATTATAATGGACAAAAGAGCAAGATCATTTGTGTTTGTCAAACGGCAGCCAAGCGTAGATGATCATGTCACCAGAGTAAGACCCTCAATATTTATTGGAAAGGAGCATCAAGCTCATCACCTTGCACTTTCACCACCCTGTGAAATTCATCATAAATGATTTAATCTGTAGCCTAATAAACTGTATGCTTTCCCGACAAGTGGGAGGACCACACGTCATTGCGTGACTCCAAGTTTACTTTGTTATGATGGTTATTATATCAATATTTGCTCATTAAAATCGCCTCCACCGTCATTTCTCGCGCAAAAAGATTCCACCTTTTCTAACATTTTTGGTTTTGACAACATTTGGACATTTTACCTACAATGAGGAACGTACCCGACGGGTTGGATGTTACTTTTCAACCAATGTTAACACAATGGAACGGTCAAATGCTTTACTATGTAAATCTTGAAAGTGTGTGGGCGACAGAGAGAAACAAAATGGTGCAGTTTGAGGCCATCTGGTGGAGAGTGATGTGGATGCTGGAGATGGGGGTGTGAGCAGGTGAGTCTGGGCAGGTGTGATGTCGTTGATGTTTACATGCATCTGTATGTGTTTTGTTTTGTGTTGGTTAAAAACAAAAACAAAAAGGGGAATGTTTACCGCCATTTTTAGTTTTTAATTTACTCGCATAAAAAGGTTGGATGAAAACCTGGTTACTGACTTTGGGTTTAAGGAGGGGTGGTTCTGCTCCCTCTCTTCCCTGGGAGGTGGCTGAATAGGTCACTTGTAACGGAGTGGGTGGACTGCTTTAGAAGCTATACATCAGGTCATTGACTGCCTAGCAAGTACTTTGACTCTCAGCAATCTGGCCGATAGACAGAGAGACATATTGTAGACAGCAAAACATAGACTATGCATTTCTTAGTCAGCGGGTTAGATAGCTACTGTACCTACTCATTCCCTCTCCATCCTTTTATCAACCCAAGATAATTGATAATTTTAAAAAGGCAGTTGAAAATTAGTCTACCTACTGTAAAAATATCTCTCTTTATCACAAATACATTAACTATTTTCTTTAATTACATACCTCAAATTATATAGGTCTCAGCTATTCATGTAATTGGTGATAACTAAAATAAGACCCTTGTATTACATAGGCTACAACAGTACATTCAATTCTCGTTTTATACAGGCTAACAGTAATTGTAGAAGAGGCATGTGTATATCAATGTAACAAAAACACGACGTAGCAGGATAGCTAGCTAGTACTTAGTGCTACATTAGTTAGCGGTTAGCATTCAACAGTTAAAGGTGGAATATGCATAAATTGCTCTACTATTTCCTGATTGCAAAAATTATAATAATTTATCTAATTACAGTTTGTGACAAAACAAGGAGCCATTGTGTAGAGAATCAGTGTGCCATCTAAACCGTAATTAAATTGACTGTTCCTAGGCCGTCATTGAAAATAAGAATTTGTTCTTAACTGACTTGCCTAGTAAAATAAAGGTAAAAAAAAAAAATATATATATATATATATATAAATAATACATTTTCCATAACCACAAATATTGTATAGCGCAAATCATAAATATGCTTTCAATGAAAATGACATATATATAACTCACATTTCTATATGACTTTAGTTGGGTCACCCAAAAATGTTTGTGCAACCAAAACCATTAGGTTGGCAGATATCCTAACCAAAAGGTCGCTGGTTCGCATACCCAAGCCAACTAGGTGAAAAATGTGTAGATGTGCCTTCAAGCAAGGCACTTAACCTTAATCGCTCCTGTAAGTCTGTTAAGTGACTAAAATGTCAATGTAAAACATTCATATTAAAATCATTGTTGCGGTCATTTTCTCTCAGACTTAACATACAAAACCACAGATGAGCAGGTTAGTTATAAACATCTTTGACAAAATTAACCCTGGCTTCATTCACTTTCAATTAAGAAATCTTTCAATTTTCAAATCGGTCATACCACTTGAACACAGGCGCAACTTTAGTTTTAGAAAGGGGGGGGGGTAATCTAGCGGGGCTCTGGGGGTCCTTTATGGGTATCTAAAGCTAATTTCCTGCATTTCTACCCAATATAATATGACCCTTTTGAGGTAATTTTTATTGTAAATAAGACTCAAATATGTTTCTAAACACGTCTACGTGAATGTGGATGCTACCATGATTATGGATAATCCTGAATGAATTGTGAATAATGATGAGTGAGAAAATTATAAACGCACAAATATCATGTGCTTCCCTATTAGTGTAATGGTGAGAGGTTAGCATGTCTTGGGGGCATGGTATTTGTGCATCTAACTTTCTCACTTCTATTTAATCAAGATTCATTCAGGATTATCTGTAATCATGATAGCATACACATGAATGTAGAAGTGTTTAGAAACATGTTACATTCTTATTTTCAAATATTAAATTGACTCAAATGACAATACATTATTTACCATTCATTTCTATTGGGCACAAATAGACTGAAACACAAACAAAAGAAAGAGCAAATGCATCCAACATATTTGTAGAGTTACAAGCTTGATGTCGTCATCGCGTGCTATGAATGTGGGACCAGTCAAATCATCCCAATACTTTTGGTCCCATAAAAATGGGATACTATGTACAAAAAGTGCTTTAATTTCTTAACGGTTCACACAATATGGATGAAAATATCCTCAAATGAACGCTGACAGTCTGCTCCTTTAACCTCAAAGTCATAGTTTGATTTCACATCAAAACTTTTGGAGTACAGAACCAAAAGAAGAGAAAATGCTTCACTGTCCCAATAATTACGGAGAGTACTGTAATTCATAACATAGGCCTAATAGTACTGTAGCGCTTTATTTACTCTCACACAATATGGATGGATCATCCTGTCCTGCCCCTAGGGGTCCACCGCCTTTCAGAGCCCCAACCCAACACACCCTACATCACTTTAGGATCTTACTGAAACATTCATTATTGGTTTCAGGTGTGTTAGGCCAAGGCCAGAGTGACAACCAGCAGTTCGGCAGACACTCAGGGCCAGGACTGAGCAACCCAGCAGCTAGTGATTCCCTAAATATGTACCTCCCCTGACGTGGGCATGTTTTCAATACAGACTCCTTTTGTCATTCAGTATTCTATATAAGGCATCCAGACCTTATGAAAGTTGCACAGTATACCCTTAATCTTGTAATACATCAAATCTAGTGATACATCATTTGACATTCCTGCCATCCATTGTGACATTATGGGAGGATAACACACCTTCCAATTAATGACAATGCATTTCTTATCTTCTATAAATGCTAGGTTACACAGTTTCTTCTGATAACAGTCTCCAGTATCAACATTTCCAAGCAAACAAAAACAGGGAGACGGGAGAATCTGTAGACATGGTGAGATAAAAGAACATACTCTGCCAGAAATCAGCCAGCCTTCTCAAGAGCATAACATATTGAAATATGTCCCCTTTAGTGTTTTACACCTTCAGCAGAGGAATTACATTTCTTAGTGCATGATATTCAGTTTCACTGGCTTATAGTACATTCTATGGAGGGTCTTAAATTGCAGTAATTTATGTCTGAGATTCTATGAAAATTACTGGGCATTCATCATCAGTAGTCTTCCTCACATTTTTTGTTTTACATGATTTGTGTCATCAGGAAAAGCCTGTCAAAATCCTTGATACACTTTGGAAATCAACTTTGGAGGTTTTGTCAGACGGCCTTAAAATAGTTTCAATCTTTGAAGCTTCTGTCTTGTCCCGTGTTTGCTGCACAGAGAGAATAAAGGGTTGCATCTGCAAAAGTTCACCTCAGTGCCGTCACAGACTGGTCTTACCTGGTTGCCTGACCCTGCTGAGACCCTTGTCAACATCTGATCCTGCTTAGATGTTGTTGTTGTTGTTTTAAGTGAGTTAAGACCAAATTCTTATTTACAACGATGGCTTACACTGGCCAAACCCGGACAAGGCTGGGCCAATTTTGTACCGGCCTATGGGACTCCAAATCACGGCTGGTTGGGATACAGCCTAGATACAGCCTAGATGAGGCATGACATTTATATATCATATTATCCAATAATATAATCAATGGTTCAATAATTTAAATTACCATTATTCCCAGATCCCATACTGTAGTCTACCCATCAACTCAAGATGGAAATTTATCCATTCACTGATTGTTATAATCGTTGGCTGGCCCTCGCTTCATACTCGTCGCCAAACCCACTGGCTCCATGTCATCTACAAGACCCTACTAGGTAAAGTCCCCCCTTATCTCAGCTCGCTGGTCACCATAGCATCTCCCACCTGTAGCACACGCTCCAGTAGGTATATTTCTCTAGTCACCCCCAAAAACAATTCTTTCTTTGGCCGCCTCTCCTTCCAGTTCTCTGCTGCCAATGACTGGAGCGAACTACAAAAATCTCTGAAACTGGAAACACTTATCTCCCTCACTAGCTTTAAGCACCAACTGTCAGAGCAGCTCACAGATTACTGCACCTGTACATAGCCCACCTATAATTTAGCCCAAACAACTACCTCTTTCCCTACTGTATTTAATTAATTAATTAATTTTGCTCCTTTGCACCCCATTATTTTTATTTCTACTTTGCACATTCTTCCATTGCAAATGTACCATTCCAGTGTTTTACTTGCTATATTGTATTTACTTTGCCACCATGGCCTTTTTTTGCCTTTAACTCCCTTATCTCACCTCATTTGCTCACATCGCATATAGACTTGTTTATACTGTATTATTGACTGTATGTTTGTTTTACTCCATGTGTAACTCTGTGTCGTTGTATGTGTCGAACTGCTTTGCTTTATCTTGGTCAGGTCACAATTGTAAATGAGAACTTGTTCTCAACTTGCCTACCTGGTTAAATAAAGGTGAAATAAAAAATATAAAAAATAATAATATACTGCAACATTCACCTGAGCTCCGTAGACTGGTCTTCCCTGGCTGTCTGACCCTGCTGTGACACCTTGTTATGCAGGTGAATGAGGACCCAAAAGCGACTTGGCGAAAACAGAGTCTTTATTCCAGTAAAGGAAATAGGCAATACTCCTAGACAAATCAGAGCAGAAAACAAAACATAAAGAACTAATTCCACTCGTAGTGACGAGGACAGACTGGAGACTCGACCATAAACTGTAGGTTGCCTCGGGAAGGCACCGACCGTAGCAGACTCAGACACCTGCTCACACGCAGCATCTGCGGGAAACAAGACACGACAGGGCGAGACAAAGACACAGCACGGCGAACAATATACAAGGATCCGACAGGACAGAAACGGAAAACAAGGGAAGAAATAGGGACTCTAATCAGAGGACAAGATAGGGAACAGGTGTGGAAAGACTAAATGAGTGAGTAGGAGAATGAGGAACAGCTGGAAGCAGGAACGGAACGATAGAGAGAGGAGAGAGAGGGAGGGAGAGAGAGAGGGATAGAAAAAGGGAACGAACCTAATAAGACCAGCAGGGGGAAACGAACAGAAGGGAAAGCAAAATGACAAGACAATATAAGACAAAACATGACAGTACCCCCCCCACTCACCGAGCGCCTCCTGGCGCTCTCGAGGAGGAACACTGGCGGCAACGGAGGAAATCATAGATCACAAACGGTCCAGCACGTCCCGAGAAAGAACCCAACTCCTCTCCTCAGGACCGTAACGGAAAACGATAAAAAGGGAAACTAGGGTACTACTCTAAAAAAAAAATGAGACACGGGTAGAGAACTGAAAGCTTTAGAGCAAACAGGACCAAACAGGCCAGGAGAGTAACAACTAGGGACAGACTGAGACACAGCAAGGGCAGGAACAAGAACAGGAGAGATGCGGTGGCAGGGAACAGACTGGGACCCAGCAAGACCAGGAGCAGAAGCAGAAAAAAAAATTACCAGACTTATTCTGCGCGCAGTCCGAACATGCAGCCACGAAACGGCGCGTGTCACGCTCCTGAGTAGGCCACCAAAAGCGCTGGCGAATAGAAGCAAGAGTACCTCGAACGCCGGGATGGCCAGCTAACTTGGCAGAGTGAGCCCACTGAAGAACAGCCAGACGAGTAGAAACAGGAACGAAAAGAAGGTTACTAGGACAAGCGCGACGCAGTGTACGTGAGTGCTTGCTTAACCTGTCTCTCAATTCCCCAGACAGTCAACCCGACAACACGCCCAACAGGAAGGATCCCCTCGGGAACAGTAGAAGCCACAGAAGAACTAAAGAGACGGGATAAAGCATGAGGCTTGGTGTTCTTAGTACCCGGGCAATAAGAAATAACGAACTCGAAACGAGCGAAAAACAACGCCCAACGAGCATGACGCGCATTCAGTCGTTTGGCAGAACGGATGTACTCAAGGTTCCTTTGGTCAGTCCAAACGACAAAAGGAACGGTCGCCCCCTCCAACCACTGTCGCCATTTGCCTAGGGCTAAACGGATGGCGAGCAGTTCACGGTTAGCCACATCATAGTTACGTTCCGACGGTGACAGGCGATGAGAAAAATACGCGCAAGGGTGGACCCCATCGTCAGTATCGGAGCGCTGGGACAGAATGGCTCCCACGCCCACCCCCGACGCGTCAACCTCGACAATAAACTGTTTAGTGACGTCAGGTGCAACAAGGATAATCATACGACCGGTGAGGAGGAAGGGAGTTGGTTCTGGACCGACTGAAGACCGTGCGCAGACCATGATATTCCTCCGGCACTCCTGTCAAATCACCAGGTTCCTCCTGTAAAGAGGGAGCAGAACAAACAGGAGAAATAGCAGACATTAAACACTTCACATGACAAGAAACGTTCCAGGAAAGGATAGAATTACTAGACCAATCAAAAGAAGGATTATGACACACAAGCCAGGGATGACCCAAAACAACAGGTGTAAAAGGTGAACAAAAAATCAAAAAAGAAATGGTCTCACTATGGTTACCAGATACAGTGAGGGTTAAAGGTAGTGTTTCACATAATATACTGGGGAGAGGACTACCATCCAAGGCAAACATGACCGTGGGCTCCCCTAACTGTCTGAGAGGAATGTCATGTTCCCGAGCCCAGGCTTTGTCCATAAAACAGCCCTCCGCCCCAGAGTCTATTAATGCACTGCAGGAAGCTGCCGATCCGGTCCAGCGTAGATGGACCGGTAAGGTAGTACAGGTACTTGACGGAGAGGACCGTCTAGTAGCGCTTATCAGTCGCCCTCCGCTTACTGATGAGCTCTGGCCTTTAACTGGACATGAAATGACAAAGTGACCAGCGGAACCGCAATAGAGACAGAGGCGGTTGGTGATTCTCCGTTCCCTCTCCTTAGTCGAAATGCGAATACCCCCCAGCTGCATGGGCTCAACACCTGAGTCAGTGGGGAAAGATGGTAGTGTCGGAGAGAGGGGAGACACAGTTAACGCGAGCTCTCTTCTATGAGCTCGGTGACGAAGATCTACCCGTCGTTCAATGCGAATAGCGAGTTCAATCAAAGAATCCACGCTGGATGGAACCTCCCGAGAGAGAATCTCATCCTTAACCTTAGCGTGGAGTCCCTCCAGAAAACGAGCGAGCAACGCCTGCTCGTTCCAGTTACTGGAGGCAGCAAGAGTGCGAAACTCTATAGAGTAATCCGTTATGGATCGATTACCTTGACATAGGGAAGACAGGGACCAGGAAGCTTCTTTCCCAAAAACTGAACAATCAAAAACCCTTATCATCTCCTCTTTAAAGTTCAGATAATTGTTAGTACACTCAGCGCTTGCCTCCCAGATAGCTGTGCCCCACTGCCGAGCCCGACCAGTAAGGAGTGATATGACGTAGGCAATCCGAGCTCTCTCTCTTGAGTATGTGTTGGGTTGGAGAGAGAACACTATATCACACTGGGTGAGAAAGGAGCGGCACTCAGTGGGCTGCCCAGAATAACATGGTGGGTTATTAACCCTAGGTTCCGGAGGCTCGGAAGACCCGGAAGTAGCTGGTGGCACGAGACGAAGACTCTGATACTGTCCTGAGAGGTCGGAGACCTGAGCGGCCAGGGTCTCAACGGCATGCCGAGCAGCAGACAATTCCTGCTCGTGTCTGCCGAGCATCGCTCCCTGGAACTCGAGAGTAGAGTAGAGAGAATCCATAGTCGCTGGGTCCATTCTTGGTCGGATCCTTCTGTTATGCAGGTGAATGAGGACCCAAAAGCGACTTGGCGAAAACAGAGTCTTTATTCCAGTAAAGGAAATAGGCAATACTCCTAGACAAATCAGAGCAGAAAACAAAACATAAAGAACTAATTCCACTCGTAGTGACGAGGACAGACTGGAGACTCGACCATAAACTGTAGGTTGCCTCGGGAAGGCACCGACCGTAGCAGACTCAGACACCTGCTCACACGCAGCATCTGCGGGAAACAAGACACGACAGGGCGAGACAAAGACACAGCACGGCGAACAATATACAAGGATCCGACAGGACAGAAACGGAAAACAAGGGAAGAAATAGGGACTCTAATCAGAGGACAAGATAGGGAACAGGTGTGGAAAGACTAAATGAGTGAGTAGGAGAATGAGGAACAGCTGGAAGCAGGAACGGAACGATAGAGAGAGGAGAGAGAGGGAGGGAGAGAGAGAGGGATAGAAAAAGGGAACGAACCTAATAAGACCAGCAGGGGGAAACGAACAGAAGGGAAAGCAAAATGACAAGACAATATAAGACAAAACATGACACACCTGTCACCATCTGATCTAGTTAAGACATAATAAACATTGTGTTGTGTACTGACTGTGCACCATGACAGTGAGGCCTGTAGAGCTGTATATACTGTGTCAGTGTGAAAAGTAGGGAATGAGGTAGGGAAACTGACAGACCAATAATGTTGCATTGCTATACTGACTGTGATTGAAGCAAAAATATTAACTAGCGTTAGCCAACTTCTGGCTGGCTCTAATGGTGCATCAACTGGCAAAAACAAGCCAAGTTAATTTACTTCTGTTGAAACGGGACAAAATAAAAGGCTACAAAACATTTCCATACACACAACAGCTGTTAGATACTGCTACCAGACAGATAGCTAGAGGCTAGAGCTGAACTGGTTGTTGTAGCTAGCCATTCCCTTCAGACAGAACTTCAGTCGAGAGGGGATGAAACATTAGCTAACGTTACATGTCAGTTACACTACTAGCTCAGCACTGGGATTTTTTTTTCTTTCTGTTCAGTCAAACAGCAGTTACCTTGCCAGCTACATCAGTCACATTAAGAGTACCCAGTTTCTGCTTTGCTTGCTTTTACAACTCTGAGAAAAAGCGGCCTCTGTTCACATGCTCTGTTGTGTCCGCGTGGCCCTAAATCCAGTTGGTAGAAACCACCAAACAGCCTACCCGACCACTCTGAGGAGTCTGCATTGTCCCAAAGCACACAGATGCTGCTTTCTGACTCACAGTGAAATTATAAAACTATGGGGGGGGGGGGCATTTCATGCACTTGCACTTGTTTATTTTTCATGCATTTTCATGCATTTCATGCACTTGCACTTGCACATGCACTTGTTTATTTTACTTTTCTGTTGAACATACTTCTTTCCGTATGAAATATTATAGTTTAATTACATTTTAGGGTACCTGAGGATTGGATAGAAACATATTTTGACTTGTTTTAACAAAGTTTAGTGGTAGCTTTTTGGATTCCTTTCTCTGCATGTTGAACGAGTGGATTACTCAAATCGATGACGCTGGCGGGACACCTATCCCAGAGAGGTTTTTAATCACATTGTATTGAATTCCACTGGATGGTTGGGAGTTACCAACCAATTATGTCAGGGTTGGTCGTGGTTACGTAACGTGTTTGTGGCTGGCGTGTGAATGTATTTCACGTGCTTTGTGATTGTATAGGCTACTTTGTGCATGATTTGTCGATATTACTACATAATTGATACAGTGTATACCTCCAGTACACTGCTTTTATATGCATCAGTGGGGATTAAGGAGTATACGCAATGTCCAATTATAAAAGTGGGTGTAGAGCATAAATACCTGGCTTTGGCCCTCACTACACTGCATACAGCCCCAGGTGCTGTCCTGTGGCCTACTTTATATCTAGTCCTCTTACAATCAAACCATGTGGTCCTACATATTATGTACTGTACATCCTTATGTTTTCATAGGGTTTGATTATATTATTGGCTTTCATAAAAGTGTAATTCCAAAGAATGGCAGAGCTCCATAAATCGGGGCCCAAACATTCTTTCCTAGTGGCCGAGGGGAGTGGACAATGATGCCTTGGAGTGTTCTCTCTGTTACCATCCCTGTCCCACCACTGGTGCCTAGCACATTGGATGGCTTATTTCTGCTGGCTGCAATGAAACAGATGGTAAAACAAGTGGAGAACAACATCTCACTGAAGCCAAGCAATGAACGGTGAACTGTCTCTTACAAAAATGTCGAGTTACTTTTGGCCAATATATTTTTGGATCTGCTTGTAATTATACATCCTTAAGAATAACTTTTATTAGATGACCTTATGCTGTTTTCTTGTCATTTATTTTAGGGGGTGGGTCTTGTTAGATGCGATAATGCATATTACGAGGGACTGAATTGTATCATGTCACAACTAGGTTAGTTAGTCCGTAGATGACACAATTGAAGGCTGATGGTGAAGGGATCACTCTTGGTTGAGCATCATGTGCATTTCCATCTCTATTTGATTAATCATCATGACACACTGTATCTGTAAAAGAGAGAGCGAGAGCGAGAGAGCACACATACTCTGTCTTTCAAATCATAATACTTGACAGAGGGGCAGTATTCATTTTTAGGAACATTTCAATTCTAAGAAATGTGTCATGAATGGGAAAAGTCAAAAGCAAATTTTGCTTGGTAGCAAGACTGATTGAGGTCTGAACACATGCACTTAAAGTATCACTCTATTAATGCCATTATTCCAGCATAGTGCCACCAACAAAAATGTAAATAATGGAACAAATGCATCCCATGACATTTTGAAATGCAAAAAAGTACCCATTCTGCAAAGTATCTAAATCTAAAAAATCTAAATCTAAAATAAAAACAAAAATACTTATCAATTTCGACATGTTTCTTCACTGACCTAACAGAATGCTTGCAAGATATGATTGAATAGGGCCCAGCCCCAGAGTTACAGTGGATGTATATAATCTACAAATTTATCCTTCAGTGTTTGCGTCTCTCTGTGCTCCGGATTTATCCCTTCCTCAGTGACTATCTGGCCAGAGGTCAGACACACCCTCAGCAAATCTACAACACATGAAAACACACACCGCACATATTAGGGCTATTTATAGACTTCATATCACACCTTAAATTTAAGCTGTCATGACCACGTTTAGGTATATAAAACTGTTTTTAATTTACATACAGTAATGTGATCTTATTTTATTATGATAGCACCGGTGTATTGAACTCACTCTCTATGATGTAGTCCATATTATGTGCAGTTGAAGTCAGAAGTTTACGTACACTTAGGTTGGAGTCATTAAAACTCCTTTTCAACCACTCCACAAATGTCTTGTTAACAAACTATGGTTTTGGCAAGCCGGTTATGTAATGAGGTCTGTGTGTAGCTTGTGTAGAGGAGTCAGGCGCAGGACAGCAGATATGAGTAAATAAACGTAATTTACTCAGAAATAGACCAATACAATACAATAAAGCGAGCCCACATAACAGACCGTATTACGTACAAACAATTACTCACAAACAAACATGGGGGAACAGAGGGTTAAATAATGAACAAGTAATTGGGGGATTGAAACCAGGTGTGTAAGACAAAGACAAAACAAATGAAAAGTGGATCAGCGATGGCTAGAAGGCCGGTGACATCGAACGCCGCCCGAACAAGGAGAGGGGCCGAGTTGTGACAGGTTAGGATCTACATGACACAAGTCATTCTTCCAACAATTGTGCACAGACATAAATTTTTACGAGGATTAAATGTCAGGAATTGTGAAAAACTGAATGTAAATGTATTTGGCTAAGGTGTATGTAAACTTCTGACTTCAATTGTACAGTATGTTCCTCTCGGAGCGGCTGTGCCACTGGTTAATAAGAACACACCACACCACTCAGAGTGAGCAGCAGGGCTGTCACCAGGGGCCTCTCCAGGGCCAGGTGCCCACCACTACAGGAGAAAGAGAGGGAAAAGGAGAGAGCGAGAAATGTGGATAGAGAATATTTATAGTGCCTTCAGAAAGTGTTCATACCCCCTGACTTATTTAACATTTGGATGTGTTACAGCCTGAATTCAAAATCGATTAAATAAACATTTTCCTCAACCATCTACACACAATACCCGATAATGACGAAGTGAAAACATGTTTTTAGACATTTTTGCAAATACAGCACATTCGGGAAGTATACAGACCCCTTTTTCCACATTGTTACGTTACAGCCTTATTCTAAATTTGATAAAATATTTTTTTCCCTCAGTCTACACACAATAGCCCATGATGACAAAGTGAAAACAGGTTTTTAGAAATGTTTGCAAATGTATTCAAAATAAAAAACTGAAATATCTTATTTAAATATGTTTTTAAAATGAGCTCAGGTACATCATCCTTGAGGTGTTTCTACAACTTGATTAGAGTCCACTTGTGGTCAATTCAATTGACTGGACATGATTTGGGAAGGCACACACCTGTATTTATAAGGTCCCACAGTTGATAGTGCATGTTTGAGCAAAACCCAAGCCATCAGGTCGAAGGAATTGTCTGTAGAGCATTGAGACAGCGTTGTGTCGTGGCACAGATCTGGGAAGGGTACAAAACAAAATCTATAGCATTAAAGGTCCCCAAGAACACAGTGGCCTCCATCCTTCTTAAATGGAAGAAGTTTGGAACCACCAAGACTCTTCCTAGAGCTGGCCACCCGGCTCGTCTGTGGAGATGGGAGAACCTTCCAGAAGGACAACCATCTCTGCAGCACTCCACTAATCAGGCCTTTATGGTAGAGTGGCCAGACGGAAGCCACTCCTCAGTAAAAGGCACATGTCAGCCCACTGGGAGTTTCCCAAAAGGCACCTAAAGGACTCTCAGACCATGAGAAACAAGATTCTCTGGTCTGATGACACCAAGATTGAACTATTTGGCCTGAATGCCAAGCGTCAAGTCTGGAGAACGTGGGGATGTTTTTCAGTGACAGGGACTGGGAGACTAGTCAGGATCAAGGGAAAGATGAATGGAGCAATTTACAGAGATCTTCCTTGATACAAACCTGCTCCAGAGTGCTCAGGACCTCAGACTATAGCCATGGTTCACCTTCCAATGGGAATATTACCCTAAGCACACACCCAAGACAACGCAGGAGTGGCTTCGGGACACGTCTCAATGTCCTTGAGCGGCCCCACCTAAGCCCAGACTTGAACTCGATTGAACATCTCTGGAGAGGCTTGAAAATAGCTGTCCAGCGATACTCCTCATCCAAACTGACAGAGCTAAAGAGGATCTGCAGAGAAGAATGGGAGAAACTCCCCAAATACAGGTGGGCCAAGCTTGTAGTGTCATACCCAAGAATAATCAAGGCTGTAATTGCTGCTAAAGGTGCTCCAACAAAGTACTAAGTAAAAGGTCTGAATACATATGTAAATGTGATTTTATAAAAACCTGTTTTTGCTTCACCACTATGGGTATTTTAAGTAGATTGATGAAAAAAAACAAGATTTTAATCAATTTCAGAATAAGGCTGTAACGTAACAAAATGTGGAAAAAATCAAGGGGTCTGAATACAGAAATATTCCATTTACATAATTATTCACACCCCTAAATCAATATTTTGTAGACACACTTTTGGCAGTGACCAAAGTCTCTAAGAGCTTTGGATTGTCTAATAGTTGACAATTTTATTATTTTCAAAATTCTTCAAACTCTGTCAAATTGGTTGTTGATCATTGCTAGACAACCATTTTCAGGTCTAGATTTCCAAGTAGATTTAAGTCAAAACTGTAACTCTGCCACTTAGCAACATTCACTGTCTTCTCGGTAAGCAACTCCAGTGTAGATTTGGCCTTGTGTTTTAGGTTATTGTCCTGCTTAAAATTAAAGGGGAATTCATCTCTCATCGTCTGCAAATCTTAACACTTAATTCTTAATTTAACCTCTGGATATGGGAAAACATGTATTGTATGAAGTTGAACATGTGCTCTTTATGACCAACGGTTTGAATTAGGTGAAACATTTACTTTTTCCAAATTGCACTACCCCAAAGGCACTCTATAGGCGGAATGACCTTCATATGTATTCTTGGCAGCATACAAACTACTGGAATTTATTTGACTGGGACCGTGGACATTAACATTTCATTGTTTACATCAATGTTCATGTTCTGGAGTTAGTAAAAGGGCTCTTCCGTAGTCCCTAGATAGGCTATGAAGGAAGGTCAATGTATTTAGGCCAGGGTGTGAGGCCAGACGGAAGGAAAAAGAGAAGAGCTGTTGCTTCATGTTCATGCTTCTAAGGTACAAGCACAGTTAGTCGTGGCCAAGAATCTCTTCAGGCACTAGTTGAGTGCAGGAAGTGCAGCTCATCCTCCCTTCCTCTGCTGTATATCAGTTCTGAACATCTGTCATGATGCTATCTATAACATCTAGTTCCTGCTGGCTTGTTAATTGAGTGGGGTTGGCTTGTTATGGAGTAAGTAACAGCTGTAATTCAGACTAGGCTACATAGTCTGAACATTCCCACCACTGTGTTGGGTTAGAAGTGCCAAAGCCCCGCCTGTATGTGGTATTATGAGGCCCAGGGCAATATGTAGGGCTGAAGTCAGCCTGACTTCCACTGTCAATCAGATAAAATACTCCCCAGTGTCATCCACACACAACTTCTTTTGTTTTGGCTGCGAGCCATGCCTGTGAAGTGTTTGAAAGGCTTGTTTGGTGTGTGTGATCATTTATTTCAGGAAGATTTGGTGGAAAAAACAGTAGCCACTGAGTAAAGGGTGGAGTCGTCGTTTTGCCTCCAAAGTACCAAAGGCCTGCAACATGAACATGATGAATCAAACCCCCCCAAAACGATCACATTTTTTACCTCTTTGTGCTATTTTCAGACACCGGTATTAATTTCACATAATGCAAATTAGAAGAAAATAGTGTACCTTTTCAATCTTTTCATAACATAAGTTCAGCAAAAAATATGTATACTTTTGTCAATGTGTTAGTCAAGAGTGTTTTTCGATTTAGTCTTACATGTACAACACTTCAACCTTGTACAGATGTTTGTGTGACAACTGTTGTAAGCAATGTTTATAGACAAGGCCCCTAGTCAAAATCAATTGTGGAGGTGTTGGTCAATGGATCTGCCAAAGTGTGACACAGTGTTAGACCACAGGTGGTGCACTGTCAGCTCCAGACTCTGTGATCTGCTGGAACAGTTCAATGGGTGATTAACATTCATTGACAGCTTGCTCTCCAGTGCCTATAATAACTATTTCATCTACAGGGGACAGATTCAGAACATTACATATTTTTTTTTACATGTGAACACTTGTTACATTAAACCTACATCAAAAATTGAATAGGCCTATAGCATGTTAATCAGTCTTCTAACATAATGTGAGGTTCATTTTAGGTTCATCCTTTACAAATTTGCCCCGTCTGTAACGGCGTTCGTCTGTTGAATGAAGAGAGACGGACCGAAATGCAGCGTGTAGGTTACTCATGACTTTAATGAAAGTATCGCGGTACATGAAATAACTGAAACTAAATACAAAAACAACAGAACGGAACGTGAAACTAATACAGCCTATCTGGTGACTACAACACAGAGACAGGTACAAACACCCACGAAATACAAAGCGAACTCAGGCTACCTAAATACGGTTCCCAATCAGAGACAACGATAAGCACCTGACTCTAATTGAGAATCGCCTCAGGCAGCCAAGCCTATACCACACCCCTAATCAGCCGCGATCCCAAATAATACAAACCCCAATACGAAACACAACATATAAAACCATGTCACACCCTGGCCTACCCAAACATATAACAAAAACACAAAATACAATGACCAAGGCGTGACACCGTCATAACTTTCGTTAGAGTTATTTTCCGTGCTCTGAACGAATAGCTGAATGCCGGAGTTTTTGGAGTTGAATGATAACGCTGTTTTCTATTTGGTTTTCTTAAGTTTTGGACATTACTCACCTCACTGCAGCCGAGGTGAGTAAGACATTTAAACGACCCTGGGTCTCGACCCCGCCCTGTGCAACTGGGTACTGGACTTCCTGACGGGCCGCCCCCAGGTGGTGAGAGTAGGTAACAACATCTCCTCCCCTCTGATCCTCAACACTGGGGCCCCACAAGGGTGCGTTCTGAGCCCTCTCCTGTACTCCCTGTTCACCCACGACTGCGTGGCCACGCACGCCTCCAACTCAATCATCAAGTTTGCGGACGACACAACAGTGGTAGGCTTGATTACCAACAATGACGAGACGGCCTACAGGGAGGAGGTGAGGGCCCTCGGAGTGTGGTGTCAGGAAAATAACCTCACACTCAACGTCAACAAAACTAAGGAGATGATTGTGGACTTCAGGAAACAGCAGAGGGAACACCCCCCTATCCACATCGATGGAACAGTAGTGGAGAGGGTAGCAAGTTTTAAGTTCCTCGGCATACACATCACAGACAAACTGAATTGGTCCACTCACACAGACAGCATCGTGAAGAAGGCGCAGCAGCGCCTCTTCAACCTCAGGAGGCTGAAGAAATTCGGCTTGTCACCAAAAGCACTCACAAACTTCTACAGATGCACAATCGAGAGCATCCTGGCGGGCTGTATCACCGCCTGGTACGGCAACTGCTCCGCCCTCAACCGTAAGGCTCTCCAGAGGGTAGTGAGGTCTGCACAACGCATCACCGGGGCAAACTACCTGCCCTCCAGGACACCTACACCACCCGATGTTACAGGAAGGCCATAAAGATCATCAAGGACATCAACCACCCGAGCCACTGCCTGTTCACCCCGCTATCATCCAGAAGGCGAGGTCAGTACAGGTGCATCAAAGCTGGGACCGAGAGACTGAAAAACAGCTTCTATCTCAAGGCCATCAGACTGTTAAACAGCCACCACTAACATTGAGTGGCTGCTGCCAACACACTGACACTGACTCAACTCCAGCCACTTTAATAATGGGAATTGATGGGAATGATGTAAATATATCACTAGCCACTTTAAACAATGCTACCTTATATAATGTTACTTACCTTACATTATTCATCTCATATGCATACGTATATACTGTACTCTATATCATCGACTGCATCCTTATGTGATACATGTATCACTAGCCACTTTAACTATGCCACTTTGTTTACATACTCATCTCATGTATATACTGTACTCGATACCATCTACTGTATCTTGCCTATGCTGCTCTGTACCATCACTCATTCATATATCCTTATGTAGATATTCTTTATCCCCTTACACTGTGTATAAGACAGTAGTTTAGGAATTGTTAGTTTGATTACTTGTTGGTTATTACTGCATTGTCGGAACTAGAAGCACAAGCATTTCGCTACACTCGCATTAACATCTGCTAACCATGTGTATGTGACAAATACATTTGATTTTATTTGGTAAACAACAAGTCTGACACATAGGATGTGTCCCAAATGGCAGTCTATTCCCTACATGTTGTGTGCTACTTTTAACCAGCGGCCATAGTCAAAGTAGTGCACTACATAGGGAATAGGATGCTATTTGGGATGCTGACACAGACTAATGGCTTACTAAGTCTGAGGTATGTTGTGTTAGTACTGCAGTGGTGTCATATTTTATTTGACATTATTACTGTCTGTGTTTATGATTTTGCAAATTTCCCAAGAGAATCGTTGATTAGGTACAGTTTAGATTTAGACTCTGCAATCCAGCTTCTACATTAGGTGGTCCTACAATTATGTACCTCATTCAATTTCGAATAACATTTTTTCACAAGATCCAAAACCTGTATATGTTCTGTTCATTCTGTGTGTATGTGTGTGTGTGTGTCAGAAGGCAGACAGGGAGGATGAAGAAGACTCTGGAGGCATAAAGCCAGAGGTTCACCCCACTGTGGGAGGGCTTCATGTGGAGTGAACACACCCCCAGGTCAAGAGTCACCTTCACTCAACACACTCATTAGCAGTACTGACACAAGTGCTCCGGTAGGGTCACATATGCATACCAATCTCATGGCTGATGCTTTTCACGTGATGTATTTGCATTGCCTGCTGCTACTTTGCTCCACTAACAATGAAATGTGTGTGTCAGTCTCGGAGGTTGAGCAGCTGCTGACCAACTGCAGTGCTTTCATCTTCCATGGAATGGGGGGCTTTCTTGCCAACATCCCACCATCCAAGCTCGGTGCCCTCAACCTTTATGGCACTGTATCCAAAACCGACCATCTTTTTTCTTGGTCTGTTTGTTTGGTATGAGCTTCAAGAACCTTCTTCAGAGGATGTTGGGAAAAATGAGTTAGTTAATTAATTAGTTAGATTTTCTTTTAGTGTCAGCTTTATCTGTAAAATACAGACCAATTTGAAATCCATTTCTCAGATAACAAGCATGCCCAACTTCTTCAGGCTAGGGTCCTTTTATCTCAATTTCCGCCTGTGTCTGCCTTAGAAGAGTGATGGGTGTGGAGTCAGGCGCAGAGCAGAGGATTCGGAAAACCATTTATTCCGGCCAGAGTTCCTCTGTGTGGAGATGGGAAAATATTCTATAAGGACAACCATCTCTGCTGCACTCCACCCATCAGGGCTTTATGGTAGAGTGGCCAGAAAGAAGCCACTTCTCAGTAAAAGGTACATGACAGCCCGCTTGGAGTTTGCCAAAAGGCACCTAAAAGACCCTCAGAACATGAGAAACAAGATACTCTGGTCTGATAAAACTAAGATTTAACTCTGACCTGAATTGTCAAGCATCACATCTGTAGGACACCTGCACCAACGCTACGGTGAAGCATGGTGTTGGCAGCATCATGCTGTGGAGATGTTCTTCAGTGGCAGAAACTGGGAGACTAGTCAGGATCGAGGTAAAGATGAACAGAGCAAAGTACAGAAAGATCCTTGATGAAAACCTGCTCCAGAGTGCTCAGGACCTCAGACTGGTGCAAGGGTTTACCTTCCAACAGGACAACGACCCTAAGCATACAGCCAAGACAACACAGGAGTGGCTTTGTAACAAGTCTCTGAATGTCCTTGAGTGACCCGGATTTGAACCGGATCAAATATCTCGAGAGACCTGAAAGTAGCTGTGTACCGACACTCCCCATCCATCCAGACAGTACATGTCTGCCAAACTTGTTGGGTCTGAATAGTTGTGTAAATGTGATATTTCCGGGGGGATTTTTGAACATAAATTTGCAACAATTTCTTAACACGTTTTTGCTTTGACATTATGGGGTATTGTGTATGTAGTTTGAGGGTTTTATTGTGTATGTAGTTTCATCCATTTTAGAATAAGGCTGTAATGTAACAAAATGTAAAAAAGAAAAGGGGTCTGAATATTTTCTGAAAGCATTGTATATTGGTGTTCACCACAGGGTGGTGGTGAATCATAAATGCTCAATTAGGACTGCTTTCATACTGGCTTTTACCATAAACACATTGATTTCTGCAATAAAAAAATAAAAAAATTGTGGTAACATGATCAAATACAAAGACAACCACAAACGGTTCCTTTTTAAATACTGTCATTGTTTTCTAAATAGATACTGAACATCTAACATAGTGTAAAAGCAGGTGAGCTGGTTCTACTCTTTTGTGGCGGTGGAAAAACGGAGTGGGTCGACTATAACATGTCAACCGTTATACCCATAACACGTCAACCGTGATACCCATAAGACGTCAACCGTGTTACCCATAAGACGTCAACCGTGTTACCCATAAGACGTCAACCGTGATACCCATAAGACGTCAACCGTGATACCCATAAGACGTCAACCGTGTTACCCATAAGACGTCAACCGTGTTACCCATAAGACGTCAACCGTGTTACCCATAAGACGTCAACCGTGTTACCCATAAGACGTCAACCGTGTTACCCATAAGACGTCAACCGTGTTACCCATAAGACAGGCTATAAATTATTTAACAATTGATTTATCTTTTGTGAGGCTTGAATTCAATTGCCCCTCTGCACAAAACAAGAGGGGAAAGTGAAAAAATGAGTCTTGAATGGAGAAAAGGAGAGAGGATAAATATGACTTAGAAGCCAGACACAGGATCATTACAGAAGTCGCAAGCAAGGGGACTTAATACATTTCTTAAATAATTGCCTGTGCTGAGGTAGGTAAAAGTAATATTGCACTATTGCATCTGGCAGGAACAGATTAATTTACTGAACTCACCACTTTGATGGCTTCGCTTTGATCTCCCTTTCCCTTGGTTCCCTTCTACCTTTGGTCCCCTTTTTTGTTGCCACTTTTAACTGTCACAAACAGGATGCAGAATTAATACAGGAAGCAGTTGTCTGGCAATTTAAATTACACAGCATTTTGACTGAAATTCGAATGACTTTACTTTCAGGTTTATTGCCAAAGCCAATGACATTTAGGTTTCATTGACAATGTTGAAAGAATAGAGCAACGCTCCGAAAGTTTTCCTATGACCCACTCTTCTGTTGTGACCATTTGCAAACTAGTAATCTCTCATGGACAGACTATCCCTCACCAAATTGCGCAAAGATTTTAGTTCCGGATTAACCGAGATTTGCAAAGCATTGAACCCTCCAACATCAGACCGTGTACTATTACTTTTCAGTAAACATATCTCCTGTAAAAAAAAATATTAAAAAATACAGAAACAACAGACACACACTTAAACCAAACAAGCATTGCTTTCCTAAAGGCAGTCTGTTCATTGTATGCTCAAATTCATCATTTGCATGTTTCATGCAAAGCACTGCGTAGAATAACAAATAGGCCTTTCCAAAAGTGTCTTCAGGCAGTACATCTTCTTGACACAATGGTAAACTATAGATGTCAAAATGATGGTAATGTTGGTCCTAGGTGTGGAAAGCGAATGTCATTTTCTTTCTACTACTCCGGCCACACTCATCCACAACTAATCCCTGTTTACGGTGACGTGTGTACATGTGTCACACAGACAGACACACGCGTAGAGACACACACTAGATTCCAAATTCCCCCGTTTACGTCTCTGCTCATTTAAGTCTGTAACCTTTTGAGCACCGACAAGTGTTATGCAAATGATTTAACCTTTTTAATGGTAGACAAGCTTGCATTGGAAATCCCAAATGTAAATATTTTAGCAATGGTTTAGAAAACGCCATCCTTGAAAATAAACTACATCTGTTGTATTTTTTAAAATAGTTAACTTAATTGTAGACCATTTCGGAGGTTCAAAATGTTGAATGCATGTATGAGGTTTGTTACACTTGTTTTATATCCAGACAGGCTGTGAGATGAATTTCAAATGTCTACGTAGGCCTATAAATAAAAGACAATCAAGCCTTATCATCAGAAATGTTAGGAAACATTCTCTCCAGAATTAATAATCAATTTGAAATGTTGCCCTGTTACTTACCATATTATACTTTTGTATTATTTAAAAAAAAATGTTTAAGGTTTATATGGTGTAACAAAAAGCTCAGAATTAAGTACTCTGGTCAAACATGTGGGCGGGGAGGGGCCCAATTTCCAATTTTACTGTTGGTCAGCAAAACCCAACACATTTGGGTCATAGGAGGTTCGCTGACCTGTTGCATAGTGGATTGAATACAATTAAGTAATTAATCGGAATCCATAATTAATACAACATTCCTGGTACAGATTTGTTTTATTTAGGTATCTTCTTTTTTATTTAGGTATTTTCTTTTGATTTAGGTATCTTTTGATTTAGGTATCTTCTTTTGATTTAGGTATCTTCTTTTGATTTAGGTATCTTCTTTTTTATTTAGGTATCTTCTTTTGATTTAGGTATCTTCTTTTGATTTAGGTATCTTCTTTTTTATTTAGGTATCTTCTTTTGATTTAGGTATCTTCTTTTTTATTTAGGTATCTTCTTTTGATTTAGGTATCTTTTTTTTTATTTAGGTATCTTTTGATTTAGGTATCTTCTTTTTTATTTAAGTATCTTCTTTTGATTTAGGTATCTTTTGATTTAGGTATCTTCTTTTAATTTAGGTATCTTCTTTTGATTTAGGTATCTCGTTTGTCAAAAGCTGAAGAGTTAATAACCAAATCTATATCTATCAAAGGACTATTTGATAAGATGTATTGTACACTATCCAGACAATGTGAATCTGCCTTTTTCCCAATGCAAAGGATGTGGGGAAATTATTTGGTATGTAATTTGAGGTATGGTTAGGGATCTGTAATAAGATCCATTACACACGTTCTACTCCGAATATTAAGGAGACTAACTACAAATTAATTTGAGTTTTATCTTACCCCTGTTAAATTAAACCATATGTTCCCGTATTCTTCACCAAATTGCCCAAAATGTGGTATGGAGAAACAAACTTTTTTGCACCAATTCTGGCACTGCTATAGGCTAGGATTTCAGGTGCTCTATTCATACAGACACTCAGATTTTTTTTGGGGGTAGAATTGGTACAATCCCCAAGCCTGTACCTCCTTAAACACATGCGGAATATAATGCTTGACTCAGACAAGACAAGCTTACTGGTAATTATTTCATACTTTGCCAAGAATTGTATTCTCGTGTGTTGGAAAAATGAAAACCACAATTGAAAAGTTGGTGGGTTCAAACAAGTTGTAGATTTTTTTGCCATTAGAAAAAATGTATAATGGACTTGAATGGACAGAATTGCAGACCCACATTCCTGAAATTGTGGTATGCCTTTCTGTCCTTAAAGTGTCCGGGCATGCTGAGACGCAGCGAATACCCTTATTTCATATTTAAATCTACATTTTTTGGTAGGAGTTGATTCAGGAAAGCTCTGAAAAATGAATATGTATTATGAAATGACATCTAATGCTAACCTGCACTTTAAAATTGTATCTACTGCTGAAAATTATACCTGCTGTTATTTTGTTTTGTAATGTATTTTATGTATCTGACGCTCTATTTTCTTTCTTTTTTGTTATAAAAAAAACTAAATAAAATAAATATTTGTAGTCGTATCATCGACTTAGTTACATCTATAAACAGGCAAGATGGGGTAAGATGACCAAAGCCTGACAGATCAATAATTTTGATGTCATTTAAAGTTTATGAATGTAGGTACTGTATGAATATTTCAAGCCATGTTTGTCACAATTCTGGGAAAACATTTATGATGGGATGAGGGGAATAGGTCCTCTCCTCGCCAAGCACACAACCTTCTACATCTGTCTGCATCTCCTGTAGGGTCCTTAAACCTATGATGTACTGTTCCATGACCTAAATTACATTGGCCTAGTTCAGAGTCTGTCCACAGAAACCTTCAAATGCAACCAAAGTTGCCATGGCATCTCTGCATTAGTAAAGACATACAGTATATGTGTCATGACCACCCCCACCCCTCAATAATATATACACCATGATGAATTTAGTTAATCAAAAACGATTTCCCCACCGTAAAGCACCATGCAGCTACTGGCTTTCAGTGTCTTTACACCACACAGTGCTACTCATTTCCTAATTTTATGATTGGCTGTCCCGCCACTAATTCTGCTCTTGGTTTGACTCAGACCTCAGAAGCCTGTGGTTTGCAGAGGGGAAAAAAGTTGAGCAAGGCTTGTAGTAAGGAGAATGGAGACGCACAATATCTATTTTTCCCTCTCCTCTCTATTCTTAACAAACCCTCAAATCTATGAGTTAACTTTGAACAAATAAAATAGTACACTCAAATTTGACATACGCACTAATAAGAATTATATAGAAAATAAGGTTTTATCAAAAGTAAAATGCACACTCGCGTATAAGTGCCATTTCTCAAACCGAGTGGTAATTGGTCACTTATAAAATATCTCATTTCGAGTAGGCCACAGAATTAGAGAAGAACTGTTTCTATGAACCTCAAACGAGCCTGTTTCTATTCCCAGTCAGAGGAAGCCAGCCTGTCTCCCAGAATCTGACCATTGACCAAGAGCAGCAACCTATCATCCTTATTTATGCTAATTTGAAGGCCAAACTTGTGGGGGGAAAGCACTAATCATGTATTACAACCTAATAATCACCATCAGAATAGTTCCAGAAAGATTCTTTCATTTTAATTTCAATTTGAGAATCTACAATAAAAAATGGCCCACCCTAGTCTTCAGTGCATGTGACATTGCACAGCAGTAAGCTGGTTTATTTGAATTTTATTATCTCCTTGATTTCAATATGGAAGGGAAACCAGGTACTGGTGTTTGTATGTACTGTTTTTTTGTAAAAGGCTCATTAATTAACTACATTTGAAATGTTTTGTTAGTCTTATACCATATTTTTGTGTAACAATAGTAGCAGTTCATTCATTTGGGGAAGATGAGGGGTATGGGGGAGAGGGGGGGGACACACACACAGAATGTTCTCCCATAATGGGGCGGCAGGGTCGCCTAGTGGTTAGAGCGTTGGAAAGGTTGCAAGTTCAAATCCCTGAGCTGACAAGGTACAAATCTGTCGTTCTGCCCCTGAACAGGCAGTTAACCCACTGTTCCTAGGCCGTCATTGAAAATAAGAATTTGTTCTTAACTGACTTGCCTAGTTAAATTAAAATAATGAAAGGGGGCTATGACTGAAAAAGTTTGGGAAGCATAAATGAGCCTAACAACATATTGCTCCATATTATCAGGCTGCTGTGCTATTTAGCAATATGCATTATCACTTGTAGCGCTATTTAGCAATATCCATTATCACTTGTAGCCCAACTGATTGAGCATAATGGATATAAATAAATAGGCTGAAGCATGGGGTGGTTGCCCATCTGTATTTGTGCTAATCATTAGCTAGATCGGTGCAGGGGGAAATTATATTGTAGTTGGTGACAGCATCATTTTATTTTCATTCATTTTGGAGTAGAAAAGTCACCACAACTGACTTTCTCATGGTCATTCTACAAAAAAATTAAAATACATGCCATTCATGGTGAAGAGTAAAGAAATATGACTGGGTTATGACATTTTAAATGTAGTGAACGCAGGGGTTTGGTGGTGGCTTTCTGTACTGTTGGAGAAATTGTTTATTTCAGTTGTGATACATCTCAGGCTTTAAACATAACGATATAAAACTGTATTTATTTGTGAAGAATCAACAACAAGTGGGACACAATCATGAAGTGGAACGACATTTATTGGATATTTCAAACTTTTTTAACAAATCAAAAACTGAAAAATTGGGCGTGCAAAATTATTCAGCCCCTTTACTTTCAATGCAGCAAACGGGGAAGAAGGGCCTTGGTCAGGGAGGAGACCAAGAACCCAAGAACCCAATGGTCTTTCTGACAGAGCTCTAGAGTTCCCCTGTGGAGATGGGAAAACTTTCCATCTCTGCAGCACTCCACCAATCAGGCTTTCATGGTAGAGTGGCCAGACGGAAGCTACTCCTCAGTAAAAGGCCCATGACAGCCCGCTTGGAGTTTGCCAAAAGGCACTTATACCATGAGAAACAAGATTCGCTGGTCTGATGAAACCAAGATTGAACTCTTGGGCCTGAATGCGAAGCGTCACGTCTGGAGGAAACCTGCACCATCGCTACGGTGAAGCATGGTGCTGGCAGATGTGAAAGAGTCCGTGTACAGGTATCTTACTGTTCAGTGTTAATCTCTCCATGTGTCTCTTTGTCTACATTAGCTTTGAACCTTTCATGTTGCTAGGGAGAGACCCGTAGTACTAACTAAATGTTACGCTGGAATGTATTTCTTTAAAGTTTAAGTCTGAATGTTGAGTTCAGTGCTGCGCCATTTCAATGGCATATTTGCCTACTCTTAAAAACGAATTCCATATAATATCAATGAAAAACATCCTTCCACACACACACACACAATCACCCCCCCCCCCCCCCCCCCACACACACACACACACACACACACACATATATTCTAAGGCAATCCTGTTACTGGTTACCACCTAATGCTCCTCTCATAGAAAGCTCCACAGAGAGTTGATCTAAAAGAAAAAGAACACACAATTGACTTATTTGTCTGCAAACTGTGTCATAACAGTACAATGTATACATGGGTGGCATTTCCAGTATGTTATGTGCTTCAGCAGGAGTCTGACTGTGCCGATTCGACAAAGGACATAAAATGTGACTAGCCCTCTGGTGGCATCATCAAGTATTGCACCAAGGCCACTTCTGCACCAGAAAAAGTATGTAAAATAACCTAATGTGACCTGCGGTCATGAACTTAGACCATGAGCCAGTGTAACAGATGGGGCCAGAGTAGACTTGTGTACTTGTATGTGTTTGACACGGTAGATTAAAAGACTAAAAGCCGATGTTGACAGGAGGTTGGTGGGACCTTAAATGGGGATAATGGGCTCGTGGGATGGTATCTAGGTGGGATGGTATCAAATATGTCAAACACATGGTTTCCATGGTTTCCAGGTGTTTGATGCCATTCCATTGGCCCCCGTTTGGGCCATTATTATGAGCTGTCCTCCCCTCAGCAGCCTCCTGTGGTTGACAAGTACCTGTCTTGTGTGCTGAAGCAGCAGGATCTTCAGGTTAGAGGGCAGCTCTACCAGGAGACTCAGGTGGTTGGGGTTAATGGTCAGGTGGCTGTAGGCCTGGGCACACATGTTATACATGTTGATGCATTTTGTACACATTATTTATGATACACAATTGAAATGGTAACTGCAAATAAATATTTTATCCAAAGCTTGGTATGTCAAATAATGAACACACAATTTAAAAGAGCAATTAGCCAGCTAAGAAAGATGGAGGATACATCACAGTGAGACCACATGGCACTCAGTGTGTGAAACAAAACAAGGCTTAATTTAATGTATTGAATTACATTTATGGGGAACCAGTAATGTGTGCTCAAGTGAATGTTTATATGGTGCTTATAAAAGATCTGTTGAATTGAGGGTGCCCTCCACTCCCTTCAGTAGGCTAGTGGTCTCCTGTGAGAGAGGAGCAGGTCCCTGTGTAGGTTAAGTAGTGCAGAGCGCTGGCACAATCTGCAATCAGATCTTAGAATGTCAGCCATCATAGCTGTGCAAAAGCAGCTCTGGGAATAGAGATGAACAGAGATTAGCAAGAGCACACAATGTTGAGCTCTCGGATTTAATGGGAAGGGAGTAGGGACACTAGCACACAAACAGTTAGACTGTGACACACATCGTAGTGACCAAGACAGCATTTAACTACACACGTGCGGACATACACAGGCATGTACACATGTGCACACACAGATATAAAACAGTTCTATATGTATGCACACACACACACACCCCTCCCCCCACACATACAGTACATACCTGAAGCAGGACCAGGTATTGACCGGTGGCACACGGGTCAAACTGGACGTGACACTCCAGCATATTGAGACAGGCTTCTGAGAGGTTGGAGCTAGGGGAGTTTGTGTTGCAGAGAGAGGCTGATGGCCTGCGCTAAAGCCTCACTGGCCAAAGCCAGCAGCTGCTAGGCAGAACCCTCCTCCTGTAGGATACATACACACACAGCCTTGTACAACTAACTTTGTGGGGACACACAATTCACTCCCATTCAAAATCCTATTTTCCCTAACCCTAGCTCCTAAAACTAACACTAGCTCCAAACACTAAAACTAACCCTAGCTCCTAACCCTAAACCTAATTCTAACCTTAACCGTAAACCCCCTAGAAATAGCATTTTACCCTGTGGGGACCAACAAAATGTCCCCAGTTAGTCTGGTCCCCAGAAGTATAGTTAAACACGGACACACACACACACACACACACACACACACACACACACACACACACACACACACACACACACACACACACACACACACACACACACACACACACACACACACACACACACACACACACACACACACACACACACACACACACACACACACACACAGAAAAAAACAAGTATCTTCAAGTTGTGTATGCCAACATACTAGCATAACACACAAGTTCTACTATTAATCTAGTGCACTAAATTCAGAGTTACATTTCTGGATGGACTTTACATTGTCAGGTTACTTTTAGTATGAAGACGGTCTTTGATATTAAGACTAGCCAAGATAGACTAGGTTTTATCTAAGGACACCAGATTAAAGTGGAGAAAGGGTCATAGGTCAGTTGTTTCAGGTAGGCTGTACAATACCTGCAACTCAGCACATTTGGCCATGTACTGTCTGGGCTCAGTTCTGCTTGAATCTCGGCCATTCTCTCTGGTTAACTCCTCCTCAGGGCTGGCTTTAGACTCTGTTCAGTCCTCCTCCTGTTTATAGAATCAAGATTAGTTCACAATCTGGTCATGAACGCTCACAATACAAACTTGGAAATGGAGGGCTGTATAAAGGAAGAAGGGAAGGAGATGGAGGGTAAGGGGGAAATCTAAAAAGGGTAGGGGTCAAAATTATTATCACCCTTAAAGATTCTTATAAATAAAGTATTCAAAAGTTTTGTTTTTGGTCCCATATTCCAATGACTACTTCAAGCTTGTGATTCTACACACATGTTGGATGCCTTTGCAGTTTTTGTTGTGTTTCAGATTGAATGAATGGTAAATAATGTATTGTGTCATTTTGGAATGACTTTTATTATAAATAAGGACAAATCATGTTTCTAAACATTTCTACATTGATGTGGATGCCACCATGATTATGGATAATCCTGAATGAGTTGTGATTAATGATGAGTGAGAAAGTTAGAGGGTCAAAGATCATACCCCTGTTATCCTCTCATCATTACCAATAACAGGGGATGTTAGCATGTCTTGGGGGTATTTGTCCACAAACTTGATATTGAATTGTGTTTGGTTGTCAACGCAACCAAACATCAATATTTGAAGGAGATGTATCTTCTGCTTGGACAGTTCCATCTGTGCCACTGACTTAGTCTGGCTTTCATTCCAGTTTGTCTACATTTACATTTACATTTAAGTCATTTAGCAGACGCTCTTATCCAGAGCGACTTACAAATTGGTGCATTCACCTTATGACATCCAGTGGAACAGCCACTTTACAATAGTGCATCTAAATATTTTAAGGGGGAGGGGGGTGAGAAGGATTACTTTATCCTATCCTAAGTATTCCTTAAAGAGGTGGGGTTTCAGGTGTCTCCGGAAGGTGGTGATTGACTCCGCTGTCCTGGCGTCGTGAGGGAGTTTGTTCCACCATTGGGGAGCCAGAGCAGCGAACAGTTTTGACTGGGCTGAGCGGGAACTGTACTTCCTCAGTGGTAGGGAGACGAGCAGGCCAGAGGTGGATGAACGCAGTGCCCTTATTTGGGTGTAGGGCCTGATCAGAGCCTGGAGGTACTGAGGTGCCGTTCCCCTCACAGCTCCGTAGGCAAGCACCATGGTCTTGTAGCGGATGCAAGCTTCAACTGGAAGCCAGTGGAGAGAGCGGAGGAGCGGGGTGACGTGAGAGAACTTGGGAAGGTTGAACACTAGACGGGCTGCGGCGTTCTGGATGAGTTGTAGGGGTTTAATGGCACAGGCAGGGAGCCCAGCCAACAGCGAGTTGCAGTAATCCAGACGGGAGATGACAAGTGCCTGGATTAGGACCTGCGCCGCTTCCTGTGTGAGGCAGGGTCGTAATCTGCGGATGTTGTAGAGCATGAACCTACAGGAACGGGCCACCGCCTTGATGTTAGTTGAGAACGACAGGGTGTTGTCCAGGATCACGCCAAGGTTCTTAGCGCTCTGGGAGGAGGACACAATGGAGTTGTCAACCGTGATGGCGAGATCATGGAACGGGCAGTCCTTCCCCGGGAGGAAGAGCAGCTCCGTCTTGCCGAAGTTCAGCTTGAGGTGGTGATCAGTCATCCACACTGATATGTCTGCCAGACATGCAGAGATGCGATTCGCCACCTGGTCATCAGAAGGGGGAAAGGAGAAGATTAATTGTGTGTCGTCTGCATAGCAATGATAGGAGAGACCATGTGAGGTTATGACAGAGCCAAGTGACTTGGTGTATAGCGAGAATAGGAGAGGGCCAAGAACAGAGCCCTGGGGGACACCAGTGGTGAGAGCGCGTGGTGAGGAGACAGATTCTCGCCACGCCACCTGGTAGGAGCGACCTGTCAGGTAGGACGCAATCCAAGCGTGGGCCGCGCCAGAGATGCCCAACTCGGAGAGAGTGGAGAGGAGGATCTGATGGTTCACAGTATCGAAGGCAGCCGATAGGTCTAGAAGGATGAGCGCAGAGGAGAGAGAGTTAGCTTTAGCGGTATTAATAATTGATATCTTGGATTCTTGTCTCTATCTCAACCAAAAATCTAAGTTAAAGAATAGGACAAAATTAAATCAAACTTAAAATGCACTTTAAATAAAGTTTGATTTGATTTAGTCCTACCCTTTAAATATTTGGTTGCGTTGGCAACCAAACACAATTCATTATTACTTTGGTAATACAGCACATGGTATAACTGACAGTTAGACTTAGAGGTTATGTTGTTGTCTTTTGTTTGAATTGTTTACGTGTCTGCTGTGCAGGGGAAATAATAAGACAAGCGGAACAAAGGTAGCTAATACTGTTGTAACGGGGATCCTTATTGTAGCAACACACTTTTGGAGGGAAGGCAATCCTGCGCTGTGTTAACTAAGTTTTCATGTCATCGGGTGTAGTTCATAAAAGGTTGCATCGTGTATGTTGGGATGAAGTGTGAATTCATGCCAGGAATAATACGTGTGAAGTTTGATTTCCTCCCTTCTGTAATAAGCAGCCAATTCGGGATTTTTCCTTTATTCATGTGATTAATATGATACTGTTATAGTGCCGGTTAAACTGTTGTATGTATATAACCACTTCAGAGTTATACCAAGCTAATAAGTCACTCGTAAGATAAGGAGGTTATAAGAGTGTGCTTAACTGTATTTTTCATTTACTTTATAGTTCTCACGGAAGGTGATAATTCTGACTAAAACTACAGAATAAAGCCGCCAGTTAAAATCAAGGAACGGTTGTGCTCGTGGTTACTGAAGGGAGCTACACATGGCAAGTTATCTTACAAACTAATGTAACAGTATTTATTCAACCTTAAAATGAGTAACTATAAGTAACTATGATTATAGAATTATAGTTGTAATTATAGAAATTATAATTGTAATTATAGGAAGCCTGCATGTTCACGATAGCATGCAAAGGTCAGATATTTGTAGAGATCTTCACAATTGCTGTACTAATATATGCATAGAATCTCAAACAGCATTGATCACTTGCATAATGTGCTTTAAATGTAATCTCAACTGCAATCCAGGCCATTTTGGTTGTGCTATTAGATTAAGTACAGTGACAATGCATTAAATTGTTGTATAAATACAAAATATCTGACATTGTATTCCCATCTGAAACTTGGGCAAGATTCTATCAAATCCGCGCTAGCAGGCGGTCTGAGGTGGAACTGCATTAGAGCTGTCAAATTCACAAGCGGCTCTCTGCATTATACCCATAGCAGACATTGCGATTGACTGCACGGAGTCGCATTTAAGAGAATTCCCATGCAGGCTCATTTAAGTTTGAACTGGAATGTGAGATGTAATCTACACCTCCATTAGGTGGAAAGAATTCCTCATTATTTAGTTTAAGGATCTTCAATTTCAGTGTTATTATTTCTATACAGCCAACACAGGATTCTGACATATTTCAGCAGGTGGTGTAATAATGAAGCAGGTGACTGTTTCAATGTCTTTTCATTATTAGATCCAGATGGAGATGGTGCAAGTCATATCTGATCCATCTTTGACATTGGCTCTTAGAATGCTTGTTCTTCATATGGCAAGTCGTCTCCTATCAGATGTTGCTGACAAACCACCAAACAGTGTGTGTGTGTGGTTTGTCTGTCTGAATGAACTGAGCTCTGGAGCAAACAGGTGGAACACACATTCAACAATAATTTGGCTGATATACCATGTGCAGTAAGAAAGGCTAGATTATGGATTTTTGTTTTTGTGAAGAAGGCATGAACAGGCTGAGGCTTAACTTCTTGTAATGGGAATTTGAATGTTTGTGCTTTTCTTATAACTCATTTCTGTGTTCTATTCACCAGTGTTTATGTTCATGCAAGTGACTGATTTAAAGAATCCTCACTTATCAGTATCTGTAAAATTTGGCAGTGCGCCCAGACCTTGTTTTGAGAACGAACAAAAGATATCCCAGTTTCAATGTCTTAGCTTAGAGAGAAGAAGCCTCGTGAGGTTTTGGTCCGTCACATGTTATGAAACAAAATGGTAATGATGATTTAATTATGATAAATCATGCAATTATAACTTGACTGTTTATAGCCGTATTAAGTCAACTGCTGGAACTTCACAAGGAGAGCTCCTGATTGACATGTGTACTATGGTGCATTGAGTTGGTTGGAACCTCTCCAGCGCGCTAACAAATAAACAATGATTAATTTAAGATTGACTTTGAGTGTCCCAGTGTAAGAATTTCCACAACACTTCTTTATAGTATATTTATCCCATTTTTAATGAATGACTCTACTTTGTAAGAATTCCTTGTTCTATAATCAAACAAAATCCGTAGTAAGACATAAGGCAAATTCAAGTCAATAAATGATTTAGCAGCACTGGTTTGGCCTTGGCAGCCCTGGCTCGACAGGTGTCCAAGCAGCGAATAAGGCTTTCTGACAACAAGCCATATATGGACTTTTCACAACCAAATCTAATTACCCACCCCTATCAACATGTTCAGTTACTCCCTAAATAGAGTGTAATTTGTTTGCCATCTGCAAATGCTTTTAGTTCAAGAACAAATAACCTGTAACGAAGTTCGTCTGTTGTTTGAAATCCCAGGCGGGCTCCTGCACTCGCTCTGGGTCGGCCACCCACCTGTCGATTTCTTCCCACGTCGTATAATCCCTGCTTCTGCCGTCCATAACGTCCTCCTTTAGATCCTGCCAGTTCACACGCTGCTCGGTCTGTGAATGGTGGTGGGTGATTCTGTAACGAAGTTAGTCTGTTGTTTGAAGAGAGTCAGACCGAAATGCAGCGTGTAGGTTACTCATGACTTTTAATCAAGATAATGCGGTACATGAAATAACAGAAAATACAAAAACAACAAACGAGTGAAACTAATTACAGCCTATCTGGTGACTAACACAGAGACCGGTACAATCACCCACGAAATACAACACGCACTCAGGCTACCTAAATACGGTTCCCAATCCGAGACAACGAGAATCAGCTGACTCCAATTAGGAATCGCCTCAGGCAGCCAAGCCTAACTAGACACACCCCTAATAATACACACTCCCAATTAATACAAACCCCAATACGAAATACAACATATAAACCCATGTCACACCCTGGCCTACCCAAACATATAACAAAAACACAAGATACAATGACCAAGGCGTGACAGAACCCCCCCCCCCCTAAGGTGCGGACTCCGGGACGCACCTCAAGAGCATAGGGAGGGTCCGGGTGGGCATCTGTCCATGGTGGCGGTTCTGGCTCGGGACGTGGACCCCACTCCATAAATGTCCTAGTTCCTCCCCTTCGCGTCCTAGGATAATCCACCTTCTCCGCCGACCATGGCCTAATAGTCCTCACCCTGATCCCCACATAACTGAGGGGCAGCTTGGGACCGAGGGGCAGCTCGGGACAGAGGGGCAGCTCGGGACAGAGGGGCAGCTCGGGACAGAGGGGCAGCTCGGGACAGAGGGGCAGCTCGGGACAGAGGGGCATCTCGGGACAGAGGGGCAGCCCGGGACAGAGGGGCAAGCCCGGGACCGAAGCAGCCCGGTACTGAGGGGAAGCCCGGTACTGAGAGGGAACCCAGTACAGAGAGGAAGCCTAGTACTGAGAGGCAGCCCAGTACAGAGAGGAAGCCTAGTACTGAGAGGAAGCTCAGTACTGAGAGGAAGCTCAGGCAGGTAGTAGGCTCCGGTAAATCCTGGCTGGCTGGTGGACCTGGATGATTCAGGTTGTCTGGCCGATCTAGAAGATCTTGGCAGACTGGCACTTCTGGCGGATCCTGGCAGACTGGCACTTCTGGTGGATCCTGGCAGACTGGCACTTCTGGGGAGTGGATCCTGGCAGACTGGTGGAGAGGAGAAAAGCTCTGGCTGGCTAAACAGGCCGACTGGCGGGGCGCTGGGGCAGACAGGAGAGACTCCGACAGCGCAGGAGAGGAGAAAGGCTCTGGCTGCGCTGAACAGGCTGGAGACTCCAACAGCGCAGGAGGGAGAAAAGCTCTGGCTGTGCTGAACAGGCGAGGCGCACTGGACGCGCTGGGCCGACTGGGAGCACTGGTGGCGCTGGACAGACAGGAGACTCCGGCAGCGCAGGAGAGGAGAAAGGCTCTGGCTGCGCTAAACAGGCGGGAGACTCCGATAGCGCAGGAGAAGAGAACAGCTCTGGTTGCGCTAAACAAGCGGGAGACTCCGGCAGCGCAGGAGGGGAGAAAAGCACTGGCTGCGCTGAACAGGCGAGGCGCACTGGAGGCCTGGTGCTGGAACTGGTGGTACTGGCGCGAGGACACGCACAGGAAGCCTGGTGCGGGGAGCTGCTACCGGAGGACTGGTGTGTGGAGGTGGCACAGGATGGGCTAGACCGTGAAGACGTACTGGAGATCTTGAGAGCAGTGTAGGCACAGGACGTGCAAGGCTAGGGATGTGCACAGGAGGCCTGGTGCGTGAGGCTGGCACCACCTTCACCAGCTGACTAACACGCACCTCAGGTTGAGTATAGAGCGCTAACTCAGGTGCTATTAAATCCCCGACACGATCCGTCGGACGAATATTATATCTATAGCACCAAGCTAGCAACTCCCTCATTACTCTCCACTCCACTTTCCCCATTAACTCCTTCACAGTCTCTGCTTCGCTCACCTCTAACACTGGCTCTGGTTCAGGTCTCCTCCTTGGCTCCTCACGATGAACAAGGAGAGTTGGCTCAGGTTTATCTCCTGACTCAGCCATACTCTCCCTAAGCCCCCCCCCAATAAATTTTTTGGGGTGACTTTCCGGTTTCCAACCGCATCGCCGTGCTGCCTCCTCATACATGCGCCTCTCCGCTTTAGCTGCTTCTATTTCCTCCTTGGGACGGCGATATTCTCCCGGCTGCGCCCAGGGTCCTTTACCGTCTAATTCCTCCTCCCATGTCCAAATCTCCAAATGATGCAGTCTCTCCCATTGCAACTGCTCTTCACGATTAACAGGGAGAGTAGGCTCTGGTCTGATTCCTGACTCAGCCACTCTCTCTCTGCGCTTTCCCCGTTACCTTCGGTTTTCGCTCTGTATAACCGTGCTTTCCTTTTCGATTCCATACGTGTATAGCCCTCTTCGCATTGCTGTAGGGAATCCCAGGCGGGCTCCTGCACTCGCTCTGGGTCGGCCGCCCACCTGTCGATTTCTTCCCACGTCGTATAATCCCTGCTTCTGCCATCCATAACGTCCTCCTTTAGATCCTGCCAGTTCACACGCTGCTCGGTCTGTGAATGGTGGTGGGTGATTCTGTAACGAAGTTCGTCTGTTGTTTGAAGAGAGTCAGACCGAAATGCAGCGTGTAGGTTACTCATGACTTTTAATGAAGATAATGCGGTACATGAAATAACAGAAAATACAAAAACAACAAACGAGAGAAACTAATTACAGCCTATCTGGTGACTAACACAGAGACAGGTACAATCACCCACGAAATACAACGCGCACTCAGGCTACCTAAATACGGTTCCCAATCCGAGACAACGAGAATCAGCTGACTCCAATTAGGAATCGCCTCAGGCAGCCAAGCCTAACTAGACACACCCCTAATAATACACACTCCCAATTAATACAAACCCCAATACGAAATACAACATATAAACCCATGTCACACCCTGGCCTACCCAAACATATAACAAAAACACAAGATACAATGACCAAGGCGTGACATAACCAAAACTCTGGATTGAGGAACTCAGCCAAGCAAAATGGGATTTGCACACTTATTAACACAAACTCTATTACAATGAAGAACACTGCTGTCACACCCTGACCATAATTTGCTTTGTATGTTTCTATGTTTTGGTTGGTCAGGGTGTGATCTGAGTGGGCATTCTATGTTGGATGTCTTGTTTGTCTATTTCTATGTCTATGTCTGTTTCTATATATGGTTCTCAATCAGAGGCAGGTGTTAGTCATAGTCTCTGATTGGGAACCATATTTAGGTAGCCTGGGTTTCACTGTGTGTTTGTGGGTGATTGTTCCGGTCTCTGTGTTTTGCTCCAGATAGGGCTGTTTTTGGTTTTCCACGTTTATTGTTTTTGTTAGTTTATTCATGTCTAGTGTCTTTATTAAAGAACATGAATAACCACCACGCTGCGTTTTTAGTCCGCCTCTACTTCACCTAAAGAAAACCGTTACAACTGCTGAGATATTGTTCCAATAAATGTGTTCTGTTTCATGCACATGTCATGTCCAAAGTATTACCTAAGTGTTTAACTGTATGGTACTGTATGTTATGTTTGTAATGCTCTCACTTGAAGGCTGGTGTTGGGAAGATATGCAGTATTAGCTTAAAACCTCTTGTGAAGGGAACAGGCTTTGGGCGTTCAGCACCACATGTTCCTGTGCGGAGCCGGCCTGCTTCATGAAGGAGTAGCCAGCCATCATGTGGTGTCGTTTCCCCTCCTTATTGTCAAAATGTTTAGCCAGTATCTTACGAAGTAGAACACATGCTGCGAATGATTTGAAGCAGACCAACAGAGGAACTGCAGATAGGATGAATAAATTCATACATGAACGTTGTTCATCTCAATTTGGATCAGATCATGCTATGATGTTGTGTGGATGTCTGACCTCAGCAGCCTGCTCTCTGTGGCCAGAGAAACTCACTGGCGGTCTCTCTCAGGGTGTCAAAGGCAGCCATGAGCTTGAGCTTGAGAAGCCATGAGCTTCTGCACTGACTGGTTGGATGGGGCACGACAGGGCTGGCTGCACGCACACGCTCCACCACCCCTCTGAAAGACAGACAGCACATTGAGTCAGTGACATCTAGAAGTTTGCTTTCGTCACAGCAGAGGGTAGAACACTGTACACCATGGCTCTTAAAGGCCTGAGTGTGCAGGCTTTTGACCATGCCCTGCAGTACCACACCCGATTCAAATATCAAACTAATCAAGATGGTGTGTCGGTCTCTGGACCTTTAGGAGTTTAATCAGGTGATTTACTGATTTATTGACAGCCTGCAGAAGCTCTCCAGGACCTAAATCAGGAGCCTTACCTGCTCTCCAGTGAACCTGAATTTAGGAGCTTGGTTCAGCCTCTTTTCCAGCATCAATTTCAGTCCCATACAGAGGCATGTCTCAGCCTTATCAAGCCAGGTATCCTGACTACCCAGATCACCACACTCCTTCCCAGACATCTGTAAACAGAGCGTTAGTTAGATGAAAGCAGCATTGTCACAATTCGGGATTCCTCAATTCTCTTCAACACTACACCTGCATATCATGGAAAATATTATGCAATGATGTAATGAACTCAATAGGTTAGGTCTGAACATCAATCTAAAGGGATTTTCATGGGCTACAGATCTCTGGGTAAGGTACCAAAAAAATGACCACCATTAATAATGCTCGTAAAAAGAAAAGGTATGATCATCGTCATGCAAGATTGACTTTAAGTGATAACAACCATTTGAAATGAGATACAGCGTCTCAAATATTATAGCTAGCTAGCAAGTCCACCTCTGTGACAATGTTATTGGGGTGTGGGAATGTTAGATTAGTCTTTTAAAATAACATTAATTGAAGCTTGTGTTCACTACTGGTTATGGTTCTGTGGTGAGAGATTGTGTGTGCCATGTGTTTTGTTTTGTTCAAAGCTTGGAGATGGCATGTTGATACTTTGACATCACGTACTTACTTCAGTGAGTGATTGACTACCTCAGACAGTGCAGATATCAGGGAATTGTCGAAGGCTTGGGGCCCAATTTAAGCCAATCAGAGTGAAGATTTTTCCAAACCAGTTTTCTAATATACGACAATCTATGACGTTCGTTCTTACATATTCTATGTTTGAGCTGCTTTTGGAAGCATATGTCGCACTGAAAACATTTTTAGCATCGTTGAATTTGATTTTCATAACAGCAAGCTACTGTAGGAGTACTGATGGTTTGGTTAGTAAAGCTAACAAGTCTGTTTGTTTGGTTACCAAGGCAAATACTGTAGCTATCAAGCTAGTAAACTTGCTAGCTACTTCAGTGAATGTTGAACACATTTCTACCATCAGGGTCATTTCTACCTTGCAGTGACTTTTGGACGTCAAAAGCTCCCTAGCAATTCGCGGAGGTGGATTGGCCATCTTGCAATTCTGGCAAATGACAAATGGGCTGGACCATTGTTTTGTTGGTGGGTTGGTGGAAATTGACACACACAAAAATAATATATTTTATATAACAATAAAATAGGTGACATGGACCGGATACGATTTTTTTTAAAAAAAATGCCACAATTTCTGTTATAGTAATCTATAATGAGCCATTGGCTGATCAGTGGGCAACGGCTGGTCCCCTTACCAATATGGACCAGCCCGGTTTTATCATAGGCTGAACTGAGGTCACGTAAACTCACATTGAAACTCAGATAAGGCCTCAACAAAGAGACCTGCTCCGACTGTCATCAGTTTGACAGACAAGATAATGGATTGTAAAAAAAAAATGGAAAGGCTATAAACTTAGAAAGAGCACATTCAACATTGTCAACTCACTTAAAACGTCCTATTCCTTGGGTGGCTAAAGCCATTATTTGGTTAAACAGTAACGTGTATTATCCTCATGATTCCTGTAATGGAAGTGTCTGCCCTGCCTCTGTGACCTCACTAGGACCTGCTGCTGTGAGCGAGCCACTCCCCCCATGTGCTTGAGAAAAATGTGTTCTGACCGTATAACATTTCAAAATGCAATTGTGGTAAAAACACCGCTTTAGAAGCTTCGTCCCTTTGTCCCTGTAAAACAGGGGGGTATCAGCTCTCTGTAGGTATGTTTTTAATTTATATCAATATCCAGCTAAACAGAAACTATTTTACATTCAAGATATTTGATATGGAGTGTTGAGTGCGCAAAATGTACACCGGCAATTGCGAGGGCATAGGACATTCAATTAGCTTTTGGATGTTCACATGGCTGCTAGCAGTGGGTATTATATTTAGAGTTAGCAATCTATTTAATGTGTTTTGAGTTTCCACTTCTTGAGGTGTTGAACCCCAAATTAATTAGCCTCTGATTTTAGTTATAGTGTGCGTGTGATTCATTCAGAAATAAAATACTTCTGGAAATTCTGGAGTCCTATTTTGACAGTAAAATATAGCAACTATAGACTAATTGTCAACCCAAAAGTCATGACAAATCGCAGGATTAGGTTACACATCAAAATACAGTGCCGTGCAAAAGTATCCATCCCCCTTGGCGTTTTTCCTATTTTGTTGCATTACAACCTGTAATTTAAATAATTTTTATTTGGATTTCATGTAATGGACATACATTCACTTCAACAATTTTGACTATTTTGTGAAACGGCTGTCGTAGGTGGAAGAAGAGGAGGACCAATGCACAACGTGGCAAATGTCCATATTCTTTAATAAAGTAATTGAACACTGAAACAAAACAATAAAACGACAAACGAACAGTCCTGTATGGTGCTGATAAAACACTGAACATAAAATAATCACCCATGAAACACAGGTGGGAAAAGGCTACCTAAGTATGATTCTCAATCAGAGACAACTAACGACACCTGCCTCTGATTGAGAACCATACCAGGTGAAACGCAAAACACAACATAGAAAAACGAACATAGACAACCCACCCCAACTCACACCCTGACCAACCTAAAACAAAGACATAACAAAATAACTAATGTCAGAACGTGACAGTATTCCCCCCCCAAAGGTGCGGACTCAGGTCGCAAAACCTGAACCTATATGGGAGGGTCTGGGTGGGTGTTTGTCCGTGGTGGTGGCTTTGGCGCGGGACGTGGACCCCACTCCACCATAGTCTGTGGCGCCTTTCGAGCGGCGACCCTCGCCGCCGACCTCGGACTGGGGACCCTAGCAACGGGTCCCGAATGGATGGGAGATTCCGGCAGCACCGGACAGGCGGGAGACTCCGGCAGCTCTGAAGTGAAGGGTGATTCTGGCTGCGCCGGAATAACGGACGGCTCCGGCAGCTCCTGGCTGAAAGGCGGCTCTCGCATCTCCTGACTGACCGGCTGCTCCGTCTGCTCCGGCAGCTCCTGACTGGCAGGCGGCTCTGGTAGCTCAGGACAGACGGGCGACTCTGGCAGCTCAGGACAGACGGGCGACTCTGGCAGCTCAGGACAGACGGGCGACTCTGGCAGCTCAGGACAGACGGGCGACTCTGGCAGCGCTCGACTGGAGGGAGACTCTGACAGTGCTCGACAGGAGGGAGACTCTGACAGCGCTGAGCAGGTGGGAGCACCTGTAGGGAGGAGACGGAGAGACAGCCTGGTGCGGGGGGCTGCCACAGGAGGGCTGGTGCATGGAGGAGACACCGGATAGACCGGACCGTGGAGGCGCACTGGAGGTCTAGAGCACCGAGCCTGCACAACCCTACCCAGCTGGATACTCCCCGTAGCCCAGCCAGTGTGGCGGGGTGGAACATACCGCACTGGGTACCAGGAGACGCATGTACCCAGTGCCATGTGCCATGTATCCCGGCCAGAGGAGACGCACTGGATACCAGATGCGCTGAGCTGGCTTCATGGCACCTGGCTCGATGCCCACTCTAGCCCGGCCGATACGAGGCACTGCGATGTAACGCACCGGGCTATGCCTGCGCACCTGGGACACCGTGCGCCTCACGGCATAACACGGTGCCTGCCCGGTCCACCTCTCTCCACGGTAAACACGGGGAGTTGGCGCAGGTCTCCTACCTGACTTCTCCGCCTGTGCTTACCCCCAATAATTTTTTGGGGCTGCATCTCGTCCCAGCCGCACTGCCGTGCTGCCTCCTCATACCACCGCCGCTCAGCTTTTGCTGCCTCCAGCTCTGCCTTGGGGCGGCGATATTCCCCAGCCTGTGCCCAGTGTCCTTCTCCGTTGAAAATCTCCTCCCATGTCCAGGAGTTTTGAGATTTCTGCCGCTGCCCGTTACCACGCTGCTTGGTCCTTGGGTGACTCTGTAATGGCTGTCGTAGGTGGAAAAAGAGGAGGACCAATGCGCAGCATGGTAAGTGTCCATATTCTTTAATAAAGTAATTGAACACTGAAACAAAACAATAAAACGACAAACGAACAGTCCTGTATGGTTCTGAAAAAACACTGAACAGAAAATAATCACCCACAAACACAAGTGGGAAAAGGCTACCGAAGTATGATTCTCAATCAGAGACAACTAACGACACCTGCCTCTGATTGAGAACCATACCAGGCCAAACGCAAAACACAACTGTTACGGATACGAGTATCCTGTGTGTGTGTGTGTGTGTGTGTGTGTGTGTGTGTGTGTGTGTGTGTGTGTGTGTGTGTGTATCCTGTGTTCTTTTCTCTCCTTCTCCCCTCACAGGTGAAAATCATCACTCCCCAATCAGTCACCAATCCAATCAACAATCAGAAGACACACCTCCTCCTGTTTCCTACCCTATCACAGTTCCTTTTCCTTGGTTTAAAAACCATGTCAGTAGTTTGCTCTAGAGCTCAATCTCTCTGTAAATGCCATGTCTGTAGGTCACTCTCTCGTTGTGTATTAACCTCTCTTTTGTTTGAGCACCTCCATAGCACTTTGTGTTACCTGTGAGAGTGTTTTTTTTGTTTATGGTGTTTGTGTTTGATTGCTGGTGGGAAAAGGGGAAACCAAGACAAGTCGCCCATGGGCATACACTACCCGTAGGTAGAATTTGTTAAATACATTAGTTAGAACTGGGCGGACCACCCACTGTATTTTTGGTTAGTTAGTTAGCTGTTGTTAAAGTAGGCTAGTCTAGCTTAGTTTAAAAAAATACTTATTGTTTCTTTCCTTGGGTCCAACTCAGCCCCTTTTCCTGCTCCCCCTATTACCGTGTGTTTACAAATAAACCTTGAGTTTGACGGTAGATTTCAATTGTCGTAGTTATTTCGTTCTCACTTTTACTTTGTCACTATTAGAATTTGCATGAGTTATGTTACGGGTCTCATTTACCATCCCCCCTAGACTGTCGGGCCAAAAGGGATTCTGTAACAACAACATAGAAAAACAAACAGACAACCCACCTCAACTCACGCCCTGACATAACAAAAGAACTAAGGTCAGAACGTGACAGTGACATTTTAAAAAGAACTTGTTTAAGAAAATGAAAAGTGGTGTATGGCATATGTATTCACCCCCTTTGCTATGAAACCCCTAAATAAGATCTGGTGCAACCAATTACCTTCAGAAGTCACATAATTGGTTAGATTGCACACAAGTGGACTTTATTTTAAGTGTCGCATAGTCTCAGTATATATACACCTGTTCTGAAAGGCCCCAGAGTCTTCCACACCACTAAGCAAGGGGCACCACCAAAAAAAGAGGCATCATGAAGACCAAGGTCAGGGACAAAGTTGTGGAGAAGGTACAGATCAGGGTTGGGTGATATAAAAATATATCAGAGACTTTGAACATCCTAGGGTAGGTGTCAGGTGCGTAACTTTCACTGGGAGAAATGTCCCCCCACATTCTGAAATGGCATTTTTGTCCCCCAAGTTTTATCATTGGAATGTGATACAACAACCATGGGAATGCCTCCGAGAAGTCAGGTAGGCTGTTTTGGAGTGTTTATCCGACTGGATTTAGGGCCATGGCATGTGGACACCACAGAGTAGGCGGACAGGCTGTGTGAAGGAATCGCTTCTGGACAGCTGGCTGGACCAGCACAAGAGAGTTGAGAGTTGTGGAAGCAGAACAAGGAAGCAGAACAGAGTACTCTCAGAATACTCTGCTGTTTAACTTAACATAAAAAATACTAAACTAGTGTTTACTCGCAGGACTGAGGTGAATATATAAACTACCTTAGTGAGTAGCTTCCGCAGCCAGGTCATCTCTAGCCTCTTATCTCTAAGATAGCGATATGAGGTGGCTATTATTACTATCTAACAGCAGTTGTTTGTAGCCTTTTTTGTCCCGTTTCAGAAGTAAATTAACTTGGCAAGCTTTCACCAGCTTCCATTAGATACTATTTTTGCCTCAATCAAACTAGACCTGAATCAAACGATGAAACAAATCGGCCAAACGATTGAAGATTGACATAGACTTTTTTTTCAGTGCAATGTGAGTTATATTAGTAAGTATGGCAATGTAACGATACCCAGTGTCAGGATTTGGCCAGTGTTGTTCCGGTTTCTGGTCACTAGATGCCCCCATTGTGCCTTTTGACCTTTCGTTTTCCCTTGATCCCCATTATTATTTGCACCTGTGCCTCGTTTCCCCTGATTGTATTTAAACCCTTTGTTTTCCTCTGTTCTTTGCTCTGTGTTTGTATGTTAGCACCCAGCCCTAGTACTCTGAGAACTCTTGTTGATCCCGGTGGACTCTCTTGTGGAATTCTGTTTTTTTGTTCTTGTTTGTTTGTTTTTTTTTGAGTATCTTTTGAGGCTTTTTGTGCTTTACCTTCCACCTTGTGGATTTACCTTTTTTGTCTTGGAGGATTACCTTTGTTCTTGTAGGATTCCTTTTGAGGTTGTGGAGTTACATGTTTTCCTGAAGAACTTCATTTTTACTTCATTAAATACACCGTCTCAAGTACTGCTGTGTCTGCCTCATCTTCTGGGTTCTGCCGACTATTCGTGGCTCAGTTGGTTAAGTGACTGTTTCTCACTCCGGAGACCCGGGTTCATAACCGGGTCCTGACAACCCAGCTAGCACAGTGCAGCTGGGCCGATTCCGTCTGAGAGTCGGGGCACTCGGCCGCCATGTGAACAGAGTCAGGCCCGCCTTCGGCAGAATTACTTATGGCTAGGATGCGGACATTGAGTTTGGGTCGATTTCGGTGTGAGTTATCTGGCCCAAATGTATTCAGCTCGGGCCGATTGTGGCTACTCTCTAGCAGATGATTACAATTTATGATTAACATTTAATTATTTATTTTTCCATAAAATGGTAGATCAATTATAATTGATACGAAAGTCAATTAGATTTCAGCTTTGAAAGTAATTTGTGCATATTGAGTATGGCTACTCGTTGAGTTTAAACATCCACATTGGACCACCACCTGCGCTCGAGCAGATCTACTTCAACCTGTCTACCCGCACACAAGTTAATGAGGCGCTTGGTATTCCAACTGTGACGGGAACTCAAGACGGTAGATACCCTTTTCTTAAGATGGAAACAAAATAGCTAGCCAGCTAATTATAATTATTTTGTGTGACCGTGGCCTACCCAGGTTGATCTCAGGCCAAGCCCCAAAAAGTTTATTATTACTCAATTCATTTTTATTTTATTTATTACATTTTTAAAAGAAATACATGTGATATTTATTTTTTATGGGTAATTTTAATATAATGTAACAAAATAAATAGTCCGCGACAATCAAGTTGGCTACCGACTATTGGTTAATTAAAAAAAATAATAATACGTGGATTTACTTTGTAGTGCATAAGCTAGCAAGCTCTACCACGCTAGCTTACTCAAATTGACTCACCAGCTAAGGTCATTTAGAAGTTCTAGCAATGGCAAACCAGATCTTGATCGCTAGGTTTTTCAAAAAAGACGTCTGGAGGAAAAAGAGTGATCAAAATTATTTTCTGGCACACACTCTACCAATAGCTTCCAGAATAAGACATTAACAGGTGGTGCCAGGATAGAAACAAACACAATCGCCATCACAACCGCCAATGCCACGTTGAGCCAGGCATGCTTGCCTACCCCACCGTCTCCTCTCATTCTTGATGCTGCAGGCGGGGGTGAACCTGCAGTAGGTCCACTGACAGATTTGTCTGCCGTTGATGAACCAGCCTGTCAACCAAAGCTAGCAAAATTCCCTTCAAGTATGATAAATGGCAAATCACGCTGCTTTTCTTCAAGGTGGTATGACCAGTTCGTGTGGATTGAGTATAGTAAAGCAAAAGATGCAATTTATTGTACGTTTTGTAGGTACTTTCCGGGGGCAAATTTGGAATTCAGATTTGTACGAGATGGATTTAAAAACTGGAAATTCACAAGAAATGCTTTGCTTCAAAAATGAGAATAGCAAATTACATGCTAGTTTCCTTGCCAAATTTGAATCTTACAAGGTGACCCATAGGCCTAGAAGTCATGGGACTGTGTTGAACCAAATACATGGTGATGCAAACATGGATTTTATAGAATGAAACTGTGCACATGTTAAAGTGGTCATAGATATTGTTCTAATGTGTGCAAAGCAGGATATTCCACTCAGAGGGCATAGAGAAACCGTAGAGGCAATCAACAAAGGTAACTTTTTAGAAATCTTCAATTTCATCTCAAAGTATGACTCAGAAATACACAACAGGCTTAATGAGCTACCTCGCAATGCCACGCTTATCAGCCCAGAAATTCATTTGCTGGAGTGTGCAGCATCATTGTTACTGTGCAGGATAAAAGATGAAGTTCAATCTGCACCTTCCACGTATTTTGCCATACTAGCAGATGAATATAAAGATCAACCTAAATGAGAACTTATTGCTGTGTGCATTCGATACATTCATGCGGGAATGATTAAAGAAAGAGCTGTTGGGTTTATGGAAACCGCTGATTTGTCTGCACAAGGAATTTCTCTGAAAATACTTGAAGTGTTGCAACCCCTGGAGTTGGATCCCACTCTGCGTGTGGGTTTTTGTTTCGATGGTGCTTCAGTCATGTCAGGGAACAGAGGGGTACACGTCATACTAAAGCAAAAATTTAAGCAAGCCGTATGTGTGCATTGCAACTCGCACCGTTTGAATTTGGTTCTGTGCCACGCTGCAAAAAGAGTCGGGACATGGGAGTACTTTTTCTGACACAGTAAACCAGCTACACACATTTATGAGTGGATCTCACAAACATGCTCAATTCATCGAAGTACAGAAAGATTTGCATCCCGATAGGTATCGAGCTAGAAGTATCCACAGATGTACGGTGGAGCTCAAAATCAGGGTCTGTGAGTAAAAGTGCTGTTACTGCTAGATGTCATTCTATCAAATCAAATTTTATTTGTCACATACACATGGTTCGCAGATGTTAAATGAGAGTGTAGCGAAATGCTTGTGCTTCTAGTTCCGACAATGCAGTGATAACCAACAAGTAATCTAACTAACAATTCCAAAACTACTGTCTTATACACAGTGTAAAGGGATAAGGAACATGTATATAAGGATATATGAATGAGTGATGGTACAGAGCAGCATACAGTAGATGGTATCGAGTACAGTATATACATATGAGATGAGTGTGTAGACAAAGTAAACAAAGTGGCATAGTTAAAGTGGCTAGTGATACATGTGTTACATAAGGATGCAGTCGATGATGTAGAGTACAGTATATACATATGCATATGAGATGAATAATGTAGGGTAAGTAACATTATATAAGGTAGCATTGTTTAAAGTGGCTAGTGATATATTTACATAATTTCCCATCAATTCCCATTATTAAAATGGCTGGAGTTGGGTCAGTGTCAATGACAGTGTGTTGGCAGCAGCCACTCAATGTTAGTGGTGGTTGTTTAACAGTCTGATGGCCTTGAGATAGAAGCTGTTTTTCAGTCTTTCGGTCCCAGCTTTGATGCACCTGTACTGACCTCGCCTTCTGGATGATAGCGGGGTGAACAGGCAGTGGTTCGGGTGGTTGATGTCCTTGATGATCTTTATGGCCTTCCTGTAACAACGGGTGGTGTAGGTGTCCTGGAGGGCAGGTAGTTTGCCCCCGGTGATGCGTTGTGCAGTCCTCACTACCCTCTGGAGAGCCTTACGGTTGAGGGCGGAGCAGTTGCCGTACCAGGCGGTGATACAGCCCGCCAGGATGCTCTCGATTGTGCATCTGTAGAAGTTTGTGAGTGCTTTTGGTGACAAGCCGAATTTCTTCAGCCTCCTGAGGTTGAATAGGCGCTGCTGCGCCTTCTTCACGACGCTGTCAGTGTGAGTGGACCAATTCAGTTTGTCTGTGATGTGTATGCCGAGGAACTTAAAACTAGCTACCCTCTCCACTCCTGAAGTCCACAATCATCTCCTTAGTTTTGTTGACGTTGAGTGTGAGGTTATTTTCCTGACACCACACTCCGAGGGCCCTCACCTCCTCCCTGTAGGCCGTCTCGTCGTTGTTGGTAATCAAGCCTACCACTGTTGTGTCGTCCGCAAACTTGATGATTGAGTTGGAGGCGTGCGTGGCCATGCAGTCGTGTGTGAACAGGGAGTACAGGAGAGGGCTCAGAACGCACCCTTGTGGGGCACCCGTGTTGAGGATCAGCGGGGAGGAGATGTTGTTGCCTACCCTCACCACCTGGGGGCGGCCCGTCAGGAAGCCCAGTACCCAGTTGCACAGGGCGGGGTCGAGACCCAGGGTCTCGAGCTTGATGACGAGCTTGGAGGGTACTATGGTGTTGAATGCCGAGCTGTAGTCGATGAACAGCATTCTCACATAGGTATTCCTCTTGTCCAGGTGGGTTAGGGCAGTGTGCAGTGTGGTTGAGATTGCATCGTCTGTGGACCTATTTGGGCGGTAAGCAAATTGGAGTGGGTCTAGGGTGTCAGGTAGGGTGGAGGTGATATGGTCCTTGACTAGTCTCTCAAAGCACTTCATGATGACGGAAGTGAGTGCTACGGGGCGGTAGTCGTTTAGCTTAGTTACCTTAGCTTTCTTGGGAACAGGAACAATGGTGGCCCTCTTGAAGCATGTGGGAACAGCAGACTGGTATAGGGATTGATTGAATATGTCCGTAAACACACCGGCCAGCTGGTCTGCGCATGCTCTGAGGGCGCGGCTGGGGATGCCGTCTGGGCCTGCAGCCTTGCGAGGGTTAACACGTTTAAATGTCTTACTCACCTCGGCTGCAGTGAAGGAGAGACCGCATGTTTCCGTTGCAGGCCGTGTCAGTGGCACTGTAAAGTCCTCAAAGCGGGCAAAAAAGTTATTTAGTCTGCCTGGGAGCAAGACATCCTGGTCCGTGACTGGGCTGGATTTCATCTTGTAGTCCGTGATTGACTGTAGACCCTGCCACATGCCTCGTGTCTGAGCCATTGAATTGAGATTCCACTTTGTCTCTGTACTGACGCTTAGCTTGTTTAATAGCCTTGCGGAGGGAATAGCTGCACTGTTTGTATTCAGTCATGTTGCCAGACACCTTGCCCTGATTAAAAGCAGTGGTTCGCGCTTTCAGTTTCACGCGAATGCTGCCATCAATCCACGGTTTCTGGTTAAGGAATGTTTTTATCGTTGCTATGGGAACGACATCGTCGACGCACGTTCTAATGAACTCGCACACCGAATCAGCGTATTCGTCAATATTTCCATCTGACGCAATACGAAACATGTCCCAGTCCACGTGATGGAAGCAGTCTTGGAGTGTAGAGTCAGCTTGGTCTGACCAGCGTTGGACAGACCTCAGCATGGGAGCCTCTTGTTTTAATTTCTGCCTGTAGGCAGGGATCAGCAAAATGGAGTCGTGGTCAGCTTTTCCGAAAGGGGGGCGGGGCAGGGCCTTATATGCGTCGCGGAAGTTAGAGTAACAATGATCCAAGGTTTTACCACCCCTGGTTGCGCAATCGATATGCTGATAAAATTTCGGGAGTCTTGTTTTCAGATTGGCTTTGTTAAAATCCCCAGCTACAATGAATGCAGCCTCCGGATAAATGGTTTCCAGTTTGCAAAGAGTTAAATAAAGTTCGTTCAGAGCCATCGATGTGTCTGCTTGGGGGGGGGATATATACGGCTGTGATTATAATCGAAGAGAATTATCTCGGAAGATAATGCGGTCTACATTTGATTGTGAGGAATTCTAAATCATTCTAATTCTTGCAGATTTTTCAGAGGCTTGTGGACAAACCAAAATCGAAGCCCTCTTAGAACATCATGGGCAAATTTTTAAAAATCAGCCAAGACCTCAGAAAATAAATTGTAGACCTCCACAAATCTGGTTCATCCTTGGGAACAATTTCCAAACGCCTGAAGGTACCACGTCCATCTGTACAAACAATAGTACGCAAGTATAAACACCATGGGACCACGCAGCCATCATACAGCTCAGGAAGGAGATGAGTTCTGTCTCCTAGAGATGATCGTACTTTGGTGCTAAAAGTGAAAATCAATTCCAGAACAACGGCAAAGAACCATGTGAAGATGCTGGAGGAAACAGGTACAAAAGTATTGATATCCACAGTAAAACAAGTCCCATATCGACATAACCTGAAAGGCCACTCAGCAAGGAAGAAGCCACTGCTCCAAAACCGCCATTAAAAAAGCCAGACTACAGTTTGCAACTGCACATGGGGGCAAAGATCGTAATTTTTGGAGAAATGTCCTCTGGTCTGATGAAATAAAATAGAACTGTTTGGCCATAATTACCATCATTATGTTTGGAGGAAAAAGGGGGAGGCTTGCAAGCCGAAGAACAACATCCCAACCGTGAAGCACAGGGGTGGCAGCATCATGTTGTGTTGGTGCTTTGCTACGGGAGGGACTGGTGCACTTCACAAAATAGATGGCATCATGAGGTGGGAAAAGTACGTGGATATATTGAAGCAACATCTCAAGACATCAGTTAGGAAGTTAAAGCTTGGTCGCAAATGGTCTTCCAAATGGACAATGACCCCAAACATACTTCCAAATTTGTGGCAAAATTGCTTAAGGACAACAAAGTCAAGGTATTGGAGTGGCCACCATAAAGCCCTGACCTCAATCCTATAGAAAATTTGTGGGCAGAACTGAAAAAACGTGTACGAGCAAGGATGCCTACAAACCTGACTCAGTTACACCAGTTCTGTCAGGAGGAATGGGCCAAAATTCACCCAACTTATTGTGGGAAGCTTGTGGAAGGCTACCCGAAACGTTTGACCTAAGGTAAACAATTTAAAGGCAATGCTCCCAAATACTAATTGAGTCCATGTAAAATTCTGACCCACTGAGAACGTGATGAAAGAAATAAAAGCAGAAGAAAAAAAAACATTCTCTACTATTAATCAAACATTTCACATAAAGTGGTGATCCTAACTGACTTAAGACAGGAAATTTTTACTAGGATTAAATGTCAGGAATTGTGAAAAAGGAGTTTAAATGTAGTTATCTAAGGCGTATGTGAACTTCGGACTTCAACTGTACACTACAAACCTGTGATCATACATAGGTCATAAACTAGCATGATAAAGTAAAACATGTCTTAAAGAATAGCCATGACACAGATACACAACGTCGTGGTCTACATGTGAGACATTCAGAATTAGTGAGGGTCAGCAGTTCCAATCAACACCACAGCCTGTGTTTGGTCTGGTCAGCAGAGCCAGTCCTCTTATCAGAGTCTTACTTTCAATACTGTAAATGATGCATATTCATTCTCAACTCACACAGCGTGTTTCACATTGTGGACTTTATATCCGTGGAGAAGGAGACCGAAGTTGTGCCTTCATCATTGGTCCAGGATGGCATGAGCTACTGGCCCCCTTATACATCCACAGGACGCCGCACAAGGGCAGTGAAGCGTCAAGAAGCACCTGACGAAACATGGGGTTTACTGTGTTTGCTGTGAACATCAGGTACACTAGAGGTGAGTTAATGTTATACTTGCAGTCAACTATTTATAACTGACATCAACCTCCTGAGACAACAACATGTATCTGCAATTTAAACAGTACATTCATATTCCCTTACAGACACATATGAAGAGGCTCGCCGTAGGCATCCTATGGCTGTGGTCCAATCTGATCTTTAGACTGAGGAGGAGGATGACCGCCCCGCATATATGAAGAGAAAAGGAAGGTGTAACAAATATGATTTTCAAAAATATATTCTCATTGGATGGCCTAGATATCCAACATATGTTAACTTCACTGGTTGTTCTTATGATTTCAATAACCTTGTGTTTTTAACAACAGGAGCACAAATACTCAAATATTCAGTGCCACTGAAAGTGAGGATGAGGAGCCAATGGAAGAGTTTTCACGCAAGGGCCAGTCAAACACCTCTTAAGGGTTTGCCACCTGCACCAGTTATCAGACCTCCAGAGGACAGAAGAGAGACACCTGGGAATTCTGATCGGCCAACAAGGATTGAGCCAAACATTCAACAGCAGCAGCAGCTAGTGTGTGATCGTAAGTGTTACATGTCAGGTCCATATTGTGGCCACCACCAACATCAAATATATGTGATTGCATTGATTATGTTTTGGAGATGGGCCAATGGTAAACAGGCTTTTGCACCTCTTGCCTTTTAAAAGTGTTGTTATTGGTAAGTTTGCTTTCAAGGCCACTGCATGGGGCAGAGAGGCATAAAGTGGTTAATTAAATAAAAACAGGCCAGCATGTCAATTTGATTGTCAGCTAGGAAGTTAATTTTTTATCTTTCTGATATTTATAAAGGCGCTGTGCGCTGCAGCCATTCTGAAGTTCCGGATGTGGAGATACAGTAAATACATAAAGATAGATTAAACGATGGATGCAGCTAGCCCCTGACAGAGATGGAGGGAGAAAAGGGAGAGAGCGGGTAAGAAGTGACCAGACCTACTTCTCATTGTTTGTGATCCATTTTTTTATTAACATTGAAATTAAATTATTGTAAGTTAATTTCATATTAAAAGTGAACTGCCACGTGATTCTCCGCCCATGTAGACACCCTACTCTATTTCAATGAGACTCCACATACTAGGCACACTTGACCTTTCACGCCCAACTACTACTTCTTCTTCTATGAGGTTTAATGGCGGTTAGTATCCTATTTGTTGCATTACCACCCCCCACTAGACTAGAGTACAACTCCCTTATACTTTGCTTCAAAAATAAACATTTACTAAATAAATACTCTACCATCTAACACTACACTCACTAAGTTCAAAATTATATGAAATAAAATTAACACCACCCTACTCCACTAATGACATTTATTCCTACTTCATGCCATCCGCCTGAAAGGATGGGACATCACCACTTAACACACTTAACCCTGTAACTGTGATGTCAAGTCTCGCACACCCAAATACCTCTCTGCAGTTGCCACCACAACCTCAATTTTGTGTGACTTCCATTTCATCCCTGCAGTACAGTACCATTGCTATAAATGCTAAAATCCAATCTTTGTGAAACTTATCACTTTTTGGCCTATCCCTCTATACTGGTATATCTCTACTACTCTCACCACCCCCCCCCCTTAATAAGACACTGTTGTCCTTTGCAACCACGTACGTATGTGAGAGTGGATTCTCTGCCCTCACTGGCATGAAAATTAAATACAGGCACAGACTATGTGGAAAAGGATTTAAGACTCTCTCCAATACAACAATGCAGAGTTATGTGCATCATTTCAAGCTCACCCTTCTCATTAACCTGTGGTAGGTTATTCACCATTTTTGATTAACAAATGTTTTTTTAATTTAACGTTTATTTAACCAGGCAAGTCAGTTAAGAACAAATTCTTATTTACAATGATGGCCTAGGAACAGTGGGTTAACTGCCTTGTTCTGTGTCAGAACAACAGCTACTTACCTTGTCAGCTCGGGGTTTTGATCTAGCAACCTTTCGGTTACTGGCCCAACGCTAATCACTAGGCTACCTACCTACTCACATTCATTCTTATGTTTAATAAATATATCGTATAGTGTGTCTGTGTGTGGCAGGCTTACAATGATGGCAAAAAACAACATTTGAGAGTATGCTGATCCTGGTGCTAGAGGGGGTATGCAGCAGGAGGTTGAATGTTAGAAGGGGTACAGGAGTATAAAAAGTTTGGGAACCATCGGTCTACACCACATATTTGATGTGAACTTGACAGTGTGTATACTTTCCAAGTTACAGTATTTTCACCATACCATTTTTAATGACATCACAAAATAGACATTAATGTTCCATAGACCATCTCTGACCATTTCCCACTTTCGGATGTTAGAAATATTTGTTTCAAAGTTCAATTTGATAACAGAGTTCTTGGCTGGAAAAAGTCTCTCTAGACAAAGATATTCCGATCCCAATACTAGAGAGACAGAGAATTCTCTCCTGCTTGATTTACGACATGGTGTGAAGGTCACCCTCCAGCAGCTGGGTGACATTCTGAACCTCTCAGGACAGTCATGACAGTACTCATGCATAAAAAAAACAATGATAGAAAAGCATTGTATGTTAGGATTTAGTGTGGGAGAGGTGTAAAATTATTGTTAGAGATTAATAATGACAAACCTCCTGACATTGACAACTTAGATGGAAATCAGCTGAGGATGGTAATTGACTCTATAGCCACTCCTGTCAGATCTTTAATCTGAGGCTAGAGGAAAGTATTTGTCCTCAGGCCTGGAGGGAAGCCAAAGTAATTCTGCTACCCAAGAGTGGTAAAGCGGCCTTTACTGGTTCCAACAGCAGATCTATCAGCTTGCTGCCAGCTCTGAGCAATCTGTTTGACCAAATACAATGCTATTTCTCTGTAAACAAATTAACCACAGACTTTCAGCATGCGTATAGAGAAGGGCCCAAATGACTAATGATTGGTTGAAATAAATTGACCTGTACTTAGATTTCAGTGCAGCCTGTGATATTATTGACAATAACCCGTTGAGAAAATATATGTTGTTGTGGAAATTCAGTACTGAGAGAGACTTGCTCATTTAAAAAAAATATATATTTATTTAATATCGATTTAACTATTGCAATAATGAGACCGTCAGTCTTGTTCTGACTGTTAGGCTGAGAGCCTAGACTTTACAGACCACGCTCAGTTTTTATATAGCTGATACCAAGATTGCTTAGTCAGTCACTTCTAACCTTCCCATAAGCCACCTTGGTTATCTACACAGGATGGTGTTTTACTTTGTCTCATCTTCCTGGCATCTGGGAAACTATGAGTCATTGTTCTACTCCTCTCCATCCCAGTTACAACCACCCCACATCCTGTCACTGGAATGCCATCTGTAGGTTTTATCATAATGTCAATTAATTGTCAGCTCCAGCTATCTCTAGCAAAAACCCATGTTCACAACACCCAGACTAGCTGCAGGGTGCTAGAGTGGAGACCATAAAACACAGCATTAGCAGGACAGATATCTACTGTTTGTTAAGTAAAAAGAGTGGAGCAAAAAAGTATTTAGTCAGCCACCAATTGTGCAAGTTCTCCAACTTAAAAAGATGAGATAGAGGCCTGTATTTTTCATCATAGGTACACTTCAACTATGACAGACAAAATGAGAGAAAATAAATCCAGAAATTCACATTGTATGATTTTTTATGAATTTATTTTCAAAATCTGGTGGAAAATAAGTATTTGGTCAATAACAAAAGTTTCTCAATACTTTGTTATATACACCCTTTGTTGGCAATGACAGAGGTCAAACGTTTTCTGTAAGTCTTCAGAAGGTTTTCACACACTGTTGCTGGTATTTTGGCCAATTCCTCCATGCAGATCTCCTCTAGAGCAGTGATGTTTTGGGGCTGTTGCTGGGCAACACAGACTTTCAACTCCCTCCAAAGATTTTCTATGGGGTTGAGATCTGGAGACTGGCTAGGCCACTCCAGGACCTTGAAATGCTTCTTACGAAGCCATTCCTTTGTTGCCCGGGTGGTGTGTTTGGGATCATTGTCATGCTGAAAGACCCAGCCACGTTTCATCTTCAATGCCCTTACTGATGGAAGGAGTTTTTCACTCAAAATCTCACGATACATGGCCCAATTCATTCTTTCCTTTACATGGATCAGTCGTCCTGGTCCCTTTGCAGAAAAACAGCCCCAAAGCATGATGTTTCCACCCCCATGCATCACAGTAGGTATGGTGTTCTTTGGATGCAACTCAGCATTCTTTGTCCTCCAAACATGACGAGTTGATTTTTTACCAAAACGTTCTGTTTTTGTTTCATCTGACCATATGACATTCTCCCAAACTTCTTCTGGATCATCCAAATGCTCTCTAGCAAACTTCAGACGGGCCTGGACATGTACTGGCTTAAGCAGGGGGACACGTCTGGCACAGCAGGATTTGAGTCCCTGGCGGCGTAGTGTGTTACTGATGGTAGGCTTTGTTACTTTGGTCTCAGCTCTTTGCAGGTCATTCACTAGGCCCCCCGTGTGGCTCGGATTTTTGCTCACCGTTCTTGTGATCATTTTGACCCCACGGGGTGAGATCTTGCATGGAGCCCCAGATCGAGGGAGATTATCAGTGGTCTTGTATGTCTTCCATTTCCTAATAATTGCTCCCACAGTTGATTTCTTCAAACCAAGCTGCTTACCTATTGCAGATTCAGTCTTCCCAGCCTGGTGCAGGTCTACAATTTTGTTTCTGGTGTCCTTTGACAGTTCTTTGGTCTTGGCCATAGTGGAGTTTGGAGTATGACTGTTTGAGGTTGTGGACAGGTGTCTTTTATACTGAAAACAAGTTCAAACAGGTGCCATTAATACAGGTAACGAGTGGAGGACAGAGGAGCCTCTTAAAGAAGAAGTTACAGGTCTGCGAGAGCCAGAAATCTAGCTTGTTTGTATGTGACCAAATACTTATTTTCCACCATAATTTGCAAATAAATTCATTAATCCTACAATGTGATTTTCTGGATTTTTTCCCTCATTTTGTCTGTCATAGTTGAAGTGTACCTATTATGAAAATTACAGGCCTCATCTTTTTAAGTGGGAGAACTTGGACAATTGGTGGCTGACTAAATACTTTTTTTTGCCCCACTGTATGTGTGTGCATATATACATATTGTGGATTAGAGGGAGCATGGCCGAGATGCGTGTGTCTGCCGCTCCACCCCACACCACATGAAATATCCTATTTGAGGTTGTTGAGGGGAGGGCACGCCCACAACAATGGCCAAAGTGAAATGGAGACAGATACAGCTGGTCTGTTGTAATATAATAAAGACAGTAGATCTAGCTGAAATGTGATGATATAAAATAGACAGATCTAGCTGGTCTGTCATAATATATTCAACCTTATGTTCCCTGTACTCTCTATATATACTTTTATTATACCTGTTGATACAGGGCTCATATTTGAAACTATTCTAACGGAACATTTTATTTCACAGTGACACTGACTCCGAATGGGAGCCCCCAGTGCCAAGGTGTCCATCCCCCACTGAAGCTGGTTCATCCAGCCGGACACCTGTTGTCTCAGCGCTACTGGGGCATGGACCGCAAAACATTTCCCCATTCCAACTGCAATAAAGGACTACAACAAGATCATGGGAGGGGTGGACCTGTCAGATGCGCTGATAGGCTATTGCAATGTTCTCCATAAGATGATGAAATGGTACAAGACATTCTTCTATCATTTCATCGACATTGCTGGGGTGAATGCATTCATCCTACACAAGGAAATGCCTAAGAGCTGGGTAAAGCCCCCCATCTCACAGCTAGCCTTCAGAGAGCTGCTCATCAAAGAGCTTGCTGGCTACAGCACCACTGCACCACGTTCTGGCCCCTCTACCTCTGTCCCTTCTGCTCCTGCCACAAGTGGTGTTCATCTGCCCAAATGTATTTCTGCAGGCATGGATGTGCCTTAGGGCCAAAAGGGCACAGCATGGAGGCGTCACTGTGTTCTTTGCAAAATGAAGTCCCCCATCACCTGCACCACATGCTTGGTGACCCTCTGCTTTACAGCAGAAAGAGACTGCTATGGCACCTGGCATCAGGACTGAGGGTCTTCCAAATATTGATACTGTTATTTTGTAAATGTATATCTTTTTTTCATGTTTTTTCTCCATTTATTGGGGGGGGGGGGTGTGTTAGAATACCATTTTGGTATTTTGTATATAGTTATTCCATTCAAAATGTATAACCTCACGAATTTGGCCACTTGGGTACATTTGAGCTACTTGTGTGGGACACCTGGGTGACTTCATGATAAATGTCATGTAGCACACTCATTTGGAAGTTATCATTCTGAAACTTTGCACAAGTACTGCTGCCCTCATGTTTTTCATTGAAATTGTCCCCATCATCCTATCTGAAAGTTTGTTTGGTCTTGTTCATTTTAAAAATGATACAACAATAAAAAAATGTATGGTTCTTTTCATTGTATTATCTAAACCAGATCTATTGTGTTGTCTTTCAAATGAAACCAAGAATATGCATATTGTTTGCCAAATAGTGCTGTGCATAACATGCGCTCCTTCCAGTATGAATCTTCAATGGCGCATGACCCTCTTTATGCCGGAGTTTACTACATGGGTTGGTCTTCCAACACATAACCATTACATATTGCCGTTTACCTCAGCTCATTGGCTACCTACCCAGCTAGATTGCTAGACAATCAGTGGTCATTGGGTTAAAATACAGTCAATCAATGAAATAGCGGTCATATCATTGGTGTACAATGATGTCATTACTTGTTCTCTTCAAATCGGTTTCTTTCAGTCAATACGTCCCGCGAAATGACCCATCAGGTTTGGTTGTGTTAAACTAGTTGATTGCAATGACTGGAAAAGTCACGTTCTGTGTGTGTATTTACATCAAATGTGTTGTCAAATGGAATGAGACGGAATTCACGAATGGTTCACAAAATGTTTCGTGTTAGGCTATAAAAATGGATTTTATCAAACAAAAGACCAGTGAGCATTGGGATTGCAAACAGAGGAAGATCCTCAAAGGTAAACAATTTATTTTATTGCAGTTTGTGATTTTGTTACTCCTGTGCTGGTTGAAATAGTTTTTTTATGGGTCTCTATCCTCAGATAATCACATCGTATTCTTTCGCAGTAAATCCCTTTTAAATCTGACAACGCAGTTGGATTAGCAAAATTCTAAGCTTTCGAAACATGTGAGACACTTGTATTTTCATGAATATTTAATATGATTATGTAGCGATCACCGTATGTTGTTGAGTTTAATCCCACTAACGGGTTCGGTGCACAGAGAGATTAACATATCATACCAGAAGATGTGAGACCGTGGTCCACACGTTGAACTGGTTCGAAACTCTGAAACTCTCAACTTCAACACTAGATGAGAAGATAAACACATCTACCTGACTAGAAAAAAATGGGGTTTTAGTTACATGTGGGAAATGGTTGAAAAAAACCCAAGGTGAAGAAGATAAACTCACCAGACTATACCCGAACATGAACAGGTTGCAGCTGTCCGTGTAAAAGAGGTTCAAACTCTGACTATCCACACGAGCTAAGAACAAGTTCTGAACAAAGCTCATTGGAGACTGGACAACTAAGAAGGACAATGTGACCTCTGGTGGACAATCGGAGCATGTACAAGTGGGCTGTGGAAAGGCTAACAAACCGCCTTTCAAGAAGGTTTGGTTTCAACAGAGATGATGACAAACGGCGGCATTCAAACGTGTAAATAAATTCATTGCTTCTTATTCCAAAGCGCACGGGGGTTCGTGTGCAAGGTGTGTGATTAATGTGAAGACATTCCTAAAGAAATTCTCTCTATTTTCCCCACCACCTTCTCCATCTCTGTGTAATATGCTGTCATATCTTGTCAGTCCACCAGGAACTTGTCTCATGTAAGTGTGTGTGTATTGTATTCCGTCGTACTGAATAATCAGCAACGCTGGGGTTCTTTCTGGATCCAAGAGGGTCATGATTGTTCAGAATGAGACTGATATGACGTAATGAAATAATAAGTGACTTATCAACATATCTTAATTTGGGAGATGGTAACTCGCTAAACAAATTCCCAAATTCCTAATGAGTTAATTGTTACATGGTTCATTTAAATCGGGTAATAATTACATTGTTAGTGGATTAAATAAATAAATCATCAGATTAATGAAAGTCACGATAGTACGATGGCTCACTAGGGTTAAATGCGGAAGACACATTTCAGTTGAATACATTCAGTTGGACAACTGACTAGGTATCCTCCTTTCTCTTTCCTATTGTTTCCCGTTGTTGGCATTTCTTGCCCTCGTTTGCCCACTTTGCCAATTAAGTAATCAATAATCAACTAATTCAAATGGTTTTGTGATGAATAAGCCATCTGATTCAATAAAAGGAGTCGAATGTCTTTCTGCCCACATTTTCATTTAAAGTACTCCAAGGTTTTTTAAACATTATTCTTTATATCATTGATCTTGTCTTCATAATACAGTCTCTTCTTTTTGTTGAGTTTAGTCACATCATTTCTCAATTTGCAGTAAGTCAGCCAGGAAGATGTGCAGCCAGACTTATTAGCCACTCTGTTTGCCCCATCTCTTTCAACCATACAATTTTTCAATTCCTCATCAATTCATGGAGCCTTAACAGTTCTAACAGTCAGTTTAACAGGTGCATGTTTATCAATAATTGGAAGAAGCAATTTCATAAATTCATCAAGTGGAGTGTCTAGATGCTCCTAATTAATCACTTCAGACCAACAAATATTTCTAACATTATCCATATAATATAATAACATATAATAACAAAATATTTTGTATGACCTCTTTATTATATATTTTTTGTACATTTACCCCTTTTAATATTTCACGATGTCCAATTACAGTCTTGTCCCATCGCTGCAACTCCCCTACAGACTCGGGAGAGGCGAAGGTCGAGAGCCATGCGTCCTCCAAAACACAACCCTGCCAAGCCACACTTCTCACTCAACCCGGAAGCCAGCCACACCAATGTTTCGGAGAAATTACTGTCCAACTTGCGCTCCAAGTCAGCTTGCAGGCGCCCGGCCCGCCACAAGGAGTTGCTAGAGTACGATGGGACAAGGAAATAACCTGAACAAGATTAAAGGCACCGGTTACAGTGAGAAACTTCATCTTGAGCTGACAGCTTGATAAAAACCAGTCAATATTCAGATCGCCAAAAGATTTGACCTCTCTGTTGACATCACATACACTATAAAGCATTTCACACAGATTGTTTAGATGCTGACTGTTAGCCCTTGGTGGCCTATAGCAACACCCCAAAAGAAAAGGCTTTAGATGTGCCAGGAGAACCTGCAACCAAAACACTCCAATAACACTTGACATAAGATCTTCTCTAAGCATTTCAGGAATAGGGCTCCGAATATATTCAGCAACACCTCCCCCATAAGCATTCCTGCCTCTTCTATAGATGTTATATCCTTGTACGGCTACCACTGTATGAAATGAATTATCTAAGTGAGTCTCAGAAATGGCTAATAGATTCATATTTTAAATCTGACATTAGCAAGGTATTGATTACATGAACCTTACTTCTTGGGCTACATATATTAATATGGGTTAATTTCAGCCCTTTCCTGGGTAGCTTATCAGAGATAGACATAATATAGAAAATAGCAAAGAAAGCAATATTTAAAAAGAAATACACTACCAGTCAAAGGTTTGGGGTCACTTAGAAATGTCCTTGTTTTTGAAAGAAAAGCAAATGTTTTTGTCCATTAAAATAACGTCAAATTGATCAGGAATACAGTGTAAATGTTGTAAATGACTATTGTAGCTGGAAATGACAGATTTTTAATGAAATATCTACATAGGCGCACAGAGGCAAATTATCAGCATCCATCCCTCCTGTGTTCCAATGGCACGTTGTGTTAGCTAATCCAGGTTTATCATTTTAAAAGGCAAATTGATCATTAGAAAACCCTTTTGCAAACTGTTGTTCTGATTAAAAAAGTAATAAAACTGGCATTCTTTAGACTAGTTGAGAATCTGGAGCATTTGCTTTTGTGAGTTCAATTACAGGCTCAAAATCGCCAGAAACAAAGGTATTTCTTATGAAACCCGTCAGTCGATTCTTTTTCTGAGAGATTAAGGCTATTCCATGCTAGAAATTGCCAAGAAACTGAAGATCTTGTGCAACGCTGTGTACTACATCCTTCACAGAACAGTGTAAACTGGCTCTAACCAGACTAGAAAGAGGAGTGGCCCCGGTGCACAATTGAGCAAGAGGACAAGTACATTAGAGTGTCTAGTTTGAGAAACAGATGCCTCACAAGTCCTCAACTGGCAGCTTTGTTAAATAGTACCCGCAAAACTCCAATCTCAACGTCAACAGTGAAGAGGCAACTCTGGGATGCTGGCCTTCTAGGCAGAGTTTCAAAGAAAAAGCTGATTAAGATGGACAAAAGAACAGACACTGGACAGAGGAAGCCTGGCTTCCTTTGGCATCCATGAATACACGTCACTGTGTGTGTGTGTGTGTGTGTGTGTGTGTGTGTGTGTGTGTGTGTGTGTGTGTGTGTGTGTGTGTGTGTGTGTGTGTGTGTGTGTGTGTGTGTGTGTGTGTGTGTGTGTGTGTGTGTGTGTGTGTGTGTGTGTGTGTGTGTGTGTGTGTGTGTGTGTGTGGTGGGGGGGCAGGGGTACAGTGATGAGGTAGTCATTAAAAAATAATGTTAAACTGTTACTGACTCAAGACCTTTCAACTTTTTATATTTTACTAATTTGTAAAAGTATATATAATTCACCTTTGACATGATAGGGTATTGTGTGTAGGCCAGTGAACAAAAATCTAAATTTAAATCAAATTTAAATTCAGGCTGTAACAACACAATGTGGAAAAAGTCAAAGGGTCTGAACACTATGTAGGCACTGTAACGTTACATAAGAACTGGGTTCAACACTATTTGAAAATGTTCCAAAGTGTCAGGATTGCAGCTGAGAATATTCTATTGGATCCAGGCAAGCATAATCAAGCCCTGCTAAAGTACTTGAAGATATTTGAAATAGTATTTGATCCCAGGTCAGCATTGCCATTCCACATACTCATCCCATGAGAAATCAGTGCCTCCTTGGGAATTCTCTCTCCCTATTAATAGAGAAGAAAATGAAATGGTTTGCTCTTCTTGAGCAGCAAAACATACTTTTACATAGCAAGGATACAAAATGCATAGCAATGACGAGAAACATTCTATTGCTCTCTTTATGGTCAGTGTTCATGTGCAGGAGGATGTCGATACCCCACTGGTGCTGGGAGTCAGCCAGGGGAAAGTTCTGACAGTATAGCCACTCCCCAAACTCCAACAGGTAATCCACCTTCTGCCAGTGACTCTTCACACCATAAACCCATAAGGCTCACGCATACAAAGCGCGATACACAGAGCACAGCTGCAATAGCACTAAGTTTCCACTAGATATTGCTAGAGTCCTTCAACACCCTAAGCGCAATAGCTCCACTTGGGATTCAAACCAAGCAAGGAACTGCTGCAATCTTTTTACACTTTGAAGAGAGCACTGAAGCTATGTGTATGTCTCTAAAGTAGTCTATCGCAAGAGTGAATGTGGAAAGTGTGTGTGTGCATGTTTGTGTTACCACCTACCAGTAGGGAGATTATGGAGTTCTGGTAGCTGGCCAGCTGCTTTAGTATTTCCCCAGCACACAGTGCAACTCCATTGCTCCCACATGTGGCACTGAGTTCCCCTTCATCCCTGAACTTCGGCATGTCTAGCAGAATGCTCTCCCCTAGCCAGGCCCTCACCAGCACCCAGTCTATCAACAGGAGCCTAAGGCACAGTCAAGGAGAGAACATACACAGTTTCACAGTCTTATGCCCTTTTCACATCATCATGTAGACCCGAATCATACTGTCCTTGCTCAGACATTTTGTTTTCACATTGTCATTTCCAGTAACTATGTGGATGTGCACATCCTTCGGCTAAACTATCAACACCTAATGTTTTCATAAGGATTTGACGCTCTGAAATGCCCTCACAAAGTTGTTTTTATTAAGCAGTAGATTTTACAAATCATACATATTTAAAGTTATGCTCATTCACCCAATAAGGATGAGGTCTTTTTTGCTGAGGCATCCATATTGAAAGAATTTTCCCTATCCAAAATATGAAATTTCATTAAACATACATCTACGTACATACTAATTTATAACGTTATAGTCATATCAAGGTATGAATACCTTGCATGCGCATGCATACAAATGATGATGGCAGTAATAGGAGTGTTGTATAAATCCTTTTCCTCTCTCTCCTCCTTTCCTTTCACCATGTCTATCCCTTGTTCTCTTCCATCTATATTCTATCACACTTTTCTCCCTTCTGCCTTTCTCTCTCCCCTATTCCCCTTGCCATCTCTACCCAGTACTCACAACCTGTTTCTTGTGTGGGGATAGCACGCTTCAGCAGATTCAGAGCGCTCTTCCAGTCTGAGCTGTCTGCCTGGATGTGGAACAGCATTCCATAAAAAGCTGCTCTCAGAGTCAGGTCATCCTCAGGGCTCCCCATGCCTACACACACACACACACACACACACACACACACACACACACACACACACGTTTTTTTTTTTTTTTTTTTTAAACGTGTCTGGATTCCATAGCTTCTGGAAACAACACTACAATATATGGACTGCTTGGGTGTAAAATGCCACACACCCTAATAAAACAGCATAACTGGTGTGTGTGGGAATCGGATTTCCTCTATGTCTACTTAGTGGTATTTGAGAGTGATAGCGCACGAGATATTCATTTTCATTCCTTAACGGTCTAAGCAGGTTTATGGAACTCAAGTGACAAACAGGATTATGCCCCACCCACATCAACTGGGCCGCAGTGGAGCAGGTCGAGAGCTTCACGTTCCTCTGTGTCCAAATCACTGAAGACTTAAAATGGTCCAAACACACACGCACAGTCATGAAGAAGGTGCGAAAGCATTAGGAGCATGGCATTATACATTCGGAGCATTAGTTGTGAGGGCACACATGGAATTATACATATAGAGACAGACAGAGAGATTTCTCAGTAACTGTGAGGATGTCCACACGACTTGTGGACCATGCTCAATCCTCTTAAACATGCAGCATTGCTCAACATCTCCGACCGGCTTTGCCTTGAAAGGGTCAAATGTTATTGAATAAGTCTGCAAAAAATACAATTAGTCAACCGGTCAGAAATTTGACAAAATGTTACTGCTACAGGAATATAGACACTGACAGTCACCATTTTGGAGAACCATACTAAGAGTGGGACCTTAAAGCCTTGAAGATAACCATTAACTGAAGTCAGTGGTAGTACTGTATATTGCACATTGTTTCAACATATTTACTAACTACTACTGCATATGGCTCTGAGTATATTGTAATGTTCTATTGTGGATACTATGTGCAGCTCATCTTGCTATGTTAACAAACACTTGATCCCATCCCATATTTTTAAGGCCCAGTGCAGTCAAAAACGTGATTTCTGTGTTTTATATTGTGTATATTTAAACACCGAGGTTGGAATAATACTGTGAAAATGATCACACCACCTGAAATTCCAGTCTGTTTTGGGGGATGGAGTTTTGTCCTTCCATGGTGACATCACCATGTGATCAATTTGTTAATAGACCAATTGGAAAGAGTTCACATCTCTGCCAATAACAGTACATTTTCAGCTTTTCCCTCCCCACTCAGACCAAGCAAAATTCTTGCTTGAGTAAATGCCCTTTGATAAGAAGTTATTTTTGACAAAAAACATTTTTTAATCGCAGTTAGGTAGGTACATCCGGCAATTCTAGGCTAACCCCAGATGATCTGAACCATTTTTTTGTTGGTTTGCTGGTCGAAATTGACACACACATAAAAAAATATATATATATATTTTTAAGTTAGAAACGGTACAAAAAAGTATCTTAACAGGCCCATACCTTTTTAAATAAAAAAATATACATATAAGATTTTAAAAGGTGGTGTGGCCCATGGGCCTGTTAAGATACTTTTTTAGTTCTCTCTTATACTAATCAATCATGAGCATTTGGCTAATCAGTGGGCAACGACCGGCTTGGTTTTCTGATAGTTTGGGTGACCACAGCTCAGCCTCACATTCAAAGTCCAACACGACATCAGCAAAGACACCTGCTCCAACTCTGTCATCAGTAAGACAGACAAGATCATCGGTCGTAAAAAAACATAAAGGCTGCCTAGAAATGTAGAAAGAGCACATTCTATAGCGTTACCTCACACAAACATCCTATTATTTGGGCATCTAAAACTATGATTTGATCAAAAAGCAAAGCGCATTATCCTCATGATTCCTGTAATGAAAGTGTCTACCCTGACGCTGAGCCTGTACCCTCGTTGGGGCCTGGTGCTGTGATGATTGAGCCACTCACCGCACAAGAGAAAAATATGTTCTGATTGTATGACATTTTAAAATACAATTGCAGAAAAAAACAGCTTTGTAAACATTGTCCCCTTTTCCTTGTCGGAGAGAGGAGGGTATTAATATTCAGCTCAAAAGCAACTATTTTACAACCAATATATGTGATATGGCTTTGAGATATAGAAATGCGCAACGGCAATTGCAGGAAATAGGCCTATGTGTCTCATAGGTAGTAGGCTACAACTGCAAAGTTTTTATTAGGACATTAAAATGTACTCTTCGATGAATACTTAGCTACGAGCAGTGAGTATTATATCTAGTTTTGAATTTCCCAAATTAGTTAGCCTATAATATTAGTTATTGCACATAAAGATGTATGTAATTCCTCTCTGTTGTACAAAACACTCTGGAGTCATATTTGGAGGTAAAATATAGCAACTATAGTCTAATTGTCAACCCAAAATTCATTACGATCACTGGATTGGGTTGCATATAAAAATACACTACATGACCAAAAGTATGTGGACACGTGCTCGTCGAACATCACTCCAGTATCTCTGCATATTGTAAATATGGTATTGGAACTGACCTTGTATATAGCTTCTTACTTTCTTGTGTTCTTATTTCATGTGTGTTTTGTTCTACCTTACGTTAATTTTAGTGCTACATTGACCCATACGTAGAATGTATGCACACATGACTGTAAGTCGCTTTGGATAAAAGCGTCTGCTAAATGGCATATATTATTATTATTATTATTATTATATTTATTACTGCATTGTTGTGTTTGGAGCTTGCAAGAAAGGCATTTCACTGTACTGCACTGTACTTGTGCAAGTGAGAATAAAACATGAAACAAACTTTCTGATTACCAAATGTTCCGAATACTAAACATACCATCGTAAAACTGACTATCCAACGGATCCTTGACTTCGGCGATGTCATTTACAAAATAGCCTCCAACACTCTACTCAGCAAACTGGATGTAGTCTATCACAGTGCCATCCGTTTTGTCACCAAGCCCCATATACTACCCACCACTGCGACCTGTATGCTCTTGTTGGCTGGCCCTTACTACATATCTGTCACCAAACCCACTCGCTCCAGGTCATCTATAAGTCTTTGCTAGGTAAAACCCCACCTTATCTCAGCTCACTGGTCACAATAGCAGCACCCACCTGTAGCACACGCTCCAGCAGGTATATTTCACTGGTCATCCTCAAAGCCAACTCTTCCGTTGGCCGCCTTTCCTTCCAGTTCTCTGCTGCCAATGACTGGAACGAATTGCAAATATCACTGAAGCTGTTTTGAGTCCCCGAGCCGACTAGGTGAGAAATCTGTTGATGGGCCCTTGAGCAAGGCATTTAACCTTAATTGCTCCTGTAAGTTGCTCTGAACAAGATTGTCTCCTTACTGACTAAAATGTCAAATATAGATACACCTAAATATTTGATCACAATGCTACTGAGGCTTACCAGTTAAAACCATAGAGATTTGTTAACAATGCAGTCTCTGACAGGCACAGTCAGACACATATCAATGAGACTGACATTTGAAATGAATACATTATTCACTCTCCTTGTGGTACTGTAACGGAGTTAAAATACTGATTTATTGATGGTTGGGTGATGAATCACGTCTTCTCACATTATCACTGCGCTGACATACAGAGCTTGGGGGAATAACCACTTTTTAGTAAAAATACATAAACAGCTCCTCATATTGACTAACTTGACTTTATCCAGAAAGTCCCTTTGAGGTCAGAAACCCTATTTCCCAAGTGAGACCTGGGCTGTTATGTTACTGTACCTCGTCTTCAATGTCCAACTTCTGTCCCATCTGCTGCTGGAGAAGCCATTTGGTCAACACCCATGTGAAAATTATCTTTATCCTTGCTGCATTATGGATGCTCTATCCTGGCACATTGACATTAGACAGGAGCAGTGCATAGACACTCAGCTAAAAGTCCATAAAGTGAGGAAAATAACAGTTAGAATAGTAACCATAGCAGCATAGGTTAGCAAATGGTTAAACCTGTTTGCATAGTAAACATAGCAGTTAGCATAGTATTGGGTGCGACCGCAATATGTGACTTCCTGTGGTTACGATTGGCAGGAATTTAGCTATGTTGTCACACCCTGATCTGTTTCACCTGTCTTGGTGATTGGCTCCACCCACCTCCAAGTGTCTCCTGTTTTCCCCATTAGTCCTCAGTTTATTTCTCAGTGTGTTTCCTGTCTCTCTGTGCCAGTTTGTTGTGTTTCTCCTCGCTCCTATTTTTTCATACCCCTCCTGGTTTTGACCCTTGCCTATCATGACACCGAATCTGCCTGCCTGACCACTTTGCCTGTTCTGACCTCCAGCCTGCCTATCCTTTGGACTCTGACCTGGTTTATGAACTCTCGCCTGTCCCAGACCTGCCTTTTGATTACCCCTTTTGGTGTAATAAATATCGGAGCTCAACCATCTGCTTCCCGTGTCTGCATTTGGGTCTCGCATTGTACCCTTATAAACTCAGCAAAAAAAAGAAACGTCTTTTCAATGTCAACTGGGTTTATTTTCAGCAAACGTAACATGTGTAAGTATTTGTATGAACATAAGATTCAACAATTGAGACAAACTGAACAAGTTCCACAGACATGTGACTAACAGAAATGGAATAATGTGCCCCTGAACAAAGGGGGAGTAACAAAAGTAACAGTCAGTATCTGGTGTGGCCACCAGCTGCATTAAGTACTGCAGTGCATCTCCTCCTCATGGACTGCACAATATTTGACAGTTCTGGCTGTGAGATGTTACCCCACTCTTCCACTAAGGCTCCTGCAAGTTCCCAGACATTTCTGGGGCGAGTGGCATTAGTCCTCACCCTCCGATCCAACAGGTCCCAGACGTGGGATTGAGATTGAGATCCGGGCTCTTCGCTGGCCATGGCAGAACACTGACATTCCTGTCTTGCAGGAAATCACACACAGAATGAGCAGTATGGCAGGTGGCATTGTCATGCTGAAGGGTCATGTCAGGATGAGCACAGCGTTGAGATTGCCGGCAATGACAACAAGCTCAGTACAATGCTGCTATGACACACCACCCCAGACCCTGACGGACCCTCCACCTCCAAATCGATCCCTCTCCAGACTCCCGGCCTTGGTGTAACGCTCAATCCTTCGATGATAAACGTGAATCCGACCATCACCCCTGGTGAAGAAAAAAATCGCGACCCGTGAAGAGCACTTTTTGCCAGTCCTGTCTGACCCAGCGACGGTGGGTTTGTGCCCATAGGCAACGTTGTTGCAGGTAATGTCTGGTGAGGACCTGCCTTACAACAGGCCTATACGCCCTTAGTCCAGCCTCTCTCAGCCTATTGCGGACAGTCTGAGTACTGGTGGAGGGATTGTGCGTTCCTGGTGTAACTCGGGCATTTGTTGTTGCCATCTATGTACCTGTCCCGCAGGTGTGATGTTCGGATGAACTGATCCGGTGCAGGTGTTTTTACACGTGGTCTGCCACTGCGAGGACGATCAGCTGTCCGTCCTGTCTCACTGTAGCTCTGTCTAAGGCGTCTCACAGTACGGACATTGCAATTTATTGCCCTTGCCACATCTGCAGTCCTTTTGCCTCCTTGCAGCATGCTTAAGGCACGTTCACGCAGATGAGCAGGGACTCTGGGCATCTTTCTTTTGGTGTTTTTCAGAGTCAGTAGAAAGGCCTCTTTAGTGTCCTAAGTCTGTGACCTTAATAGCCTACCGTCTGTAAGATGTTTGTGTCTTAATGACCATTCCACAGGTACATATTCATTAAGGGTTCAATGAACAAGCATGGGAAACAGTGTTTATAGAATTTATAATTCTAGGTGCTAGCGGAACCCCTCGACAACATTCCGCTGAAAAGTCAGTGAGCAAAATTCAAAAACATTTTTTTAAATATGTAACTTTCACACATTTTATTTTTTATTTGATTTATTCCACCTTTATTTAACCGGTTAAGACTCTAGGGGCAGTATTTCATTTTTGGATAAAAAGACGTGCCCGTTTTTAGCGCAATATTTTGTCACGAAAAGATGCTCGACTATGCTTGGAATTGATAGTTTTGGAAAGAAGACACTCTGACGTTTCCAGAACTGCAAAGATTTTTACTGTGGGTGCCTTAGAACAAAACCTACAGGCAAAACCAAGATGTTTGAGCGACCAGGAAATCAACAGGATTTCTGATGGCACGTTTTCCATGATCGCCTTATATGGCTGTGAATGCGACAGGAATGAACGGACACTTCCTATCGTTTCCCCAAGGTGTCTGCAGCATTGTGACGTATTTGTAGGCATATCATTGGAAGATTGACCATAAGAGACTACATTTACCAGGGGTCCCGCACGGTGTCTGCGTGGAAATTGGTGCGCAAAAGTCACCTACCAGTATTTTTCCATCCGAATCTGAGAACAATGCAGGCTTCCAGGAATGGCATTTCAATGAAGAGATATATGACAAAACACCTTGAGGATGGATTCAAACAACGTTTTCCATGTTTCAGTCGATATTATGGAGTTAATTCGGAAAAAGTTTGACGTGTAGGTGACTGAATTTTCGGTTAGTTTCGGTAGCCAAATGCATAGTAACAAAACGGAACGTTGTGTCCTACACAAGCATCTTTCAGGAAAAACTGGACATCTGCTATGTAACTGAGAGTCTCCTCATTGAAGCATCTGAAGTTCTTCAAAGGTAAATTATTTTATTTGATCCCTTTGCTGGTTTTTGTGAATATGTTGCGTGCTAAATGCTAACGCTAAATGCTAAGCTAGCTATCACCACTCTTACACAAATTATTGATTTTCTCTGGTTCTAAAGCATATTTTGAAAATCTGAGACGACAGGATTGTTAAGAAAAGGATAAGCTTGAGGATAGGCATATTTATTTCATTTCATTTGCGATTTTTAGAAATCGCTAACGTTGCGTTATGGTAATGAGCTTGAGGCTATGATTACGCTACCGAATACGGTGTGGGTAGGACTAACAGGTTAACCAGGTAGGCTAGTTGAGAACAGGTTCTCATTTGCAACTGCGACCTGGCCAAGATAAAGCATAGCAGTGTGAACAGACAACACAGAGTTACACATGGAGTAAACAATTAACAAGTCGATAACACAGAGAAAAAGGGGAGTCTATATACAATGTGTGCAAAAGTTAGCTGCTCAGCTAGCTGATGTTTGAAGTTGGTGAGGGAGATAAAAGTCTCCAACTTCAGCGATTTTTGCAATTCGTTCCAGTCACAGGCAGCAGAGTACTGGAACGAAAGGCGGCCGAATGAGGTGTTGGCTTTAGGGATGATCAATGAGATACACCTGCTGGAGCGCGTGCTATGGATGGGTGTTGCCATCGTGACCAGTGAGCTGAGATAAGGCGGAGCTTTGCCTAGCATGGCCTTGTAGATGACCTGAAGCCATTTGTCTGGCGACAAATATGTAGCGATGGCCAGCCGACTAGAGCATACAAGTCGCAGTGGTGGGTAGTATAAGGTGCTTTAGTGACAAAACGGATGGCACTGTGATAAACTGCATCCAGTTTGCTGAGTAGAGTGTTGGAAGCAATTTTGTAGATGACGTCGCCGAAGTCGAGGATCGGTAGGATAGTCAGTTTTACTAGGGTAAGCTTGGCAGCGTGAGTGAAGGAGGCTTTGTTGTGGAATGGAAAGCCAATTCTTGATTTGATTTTCGATTGGAGAGGTTTGATATGGGTCTGGAAGGAGAGTTTGCAGTCTAGCCAGACACCTAGGTACTTATAGGTGTCCACATATTCAAGGTCGGAACCATCCAGTGTGGTGATGCTAGTCGGGCATGCGGGTGCAGGCAGCGATCGGTTGAAAAGCATGCATTTGGTTTTACTAGCTTTTAAGAGCAGTTGGAGGCCACGGAAGGAGTGTTGTATGGCATTGAAGCTCAATTGGAGGTTAGATAGCACAGTGTCCAATGACGGGCCGAAAGTGTATACATTAATTAACAAGTCCAGTACAGCAAATTAAAGATAAACATATTTTTAATCTACCCATCATGTCTGATTTCAAAAATGCTTTACAGAGAAAGCACAACATATGATTATGTTAGGTCATAGCCAAGTCAAAACAACACTCAGCCACTTTTCCAGCCAAAGATAGGAGTCACAAAAAGCAGAAATGAAAAAAATGAATCCCTAACCTTCGAGGATCTTAATCAGATGACACTCATAGGACATCATGTTACACAATACATGTATGTTTTGTTCGATAATGTTCATATTCATATCCCAAAATCTCAGTTTACATTGGTGCGTTACGTGCAGTAATGTTTTGATTCCAAAACATCCGGGGATTTTTCAGAAATACTCAATAAACATTGATAAAAGATACAACTGTTATTCACAGAATTAATGCAACCTCTGTGTCAGATTTCAAAAAAACTTTACGGAAGAAGCATAATCTGAGAACGGTGATCAGAGCCCAATCCAGTCAGAGAAATATCTGCCATTTTGGAGTCAACAGAGGTTAGAAATAACACTATAAATATTCACTTACCTTTGATGATCTTCATCAGAAGGCACTCCCAGGAATCCCAGTTTGACAATAAATGACTGATTTGTTCCATAAAGTTCCATAAAGTCCATCATTTATGTCCAAATAGTCACTTGTTGTTAGCGTGTTCAGCCCAGTAATCCATCTTCATGAGGCGAGAGCACTTCGTCCTGACAAAAACTCAAAGTTCCGTTACAGGTTGTAGAAACAAGTCAAACGATGTATGGAATCAATCTTTAACATAAAACATCCATAAGCTTCCAACCGGAAAATTCCAATGTCTGAAGAAAACCACTGGAACGAGAGGTAACTCTGTCGGGAGCACGTGTCACGAGCCTGAGACACTCTGCCAGACCACTGACTCAAACAGGTCTCATGAGCCCCTCCTTTATAGAATCCTCTTTCAAGTTTCTAAAGACGGTTGACATCTACTGGAAGCCGTAGGAAGTGCAACTTGACTCCATAGACATGCTTTGAAAACTACAAACCTCAGATTTCCCAGGTTTTCTCAGGTTTTCGCCTGCCATGTGTTCTGTTATACTCACAGATATCATTCAAACCGTTTTAGAAACTTCAGAGTGTTTTCTATCCAATACTAATAATAATATGCATATATTACCATCTGGGACAGAGTAGGAGGCAGTTCACTCTGGGCACGCTCTTCATCCAAAAGTTAGAATGCTGCCCCCTATCCCAACAAGGTTAACTACAGTTAGAATTCACTGATTGTCATAAACATTGTTGTAAGAATCGGCTCCGGTGCGGGACATAGACCCCGCTCTGCTTGTGGATCTGCCTGCTTCGGTGGCGACTCTGGCGCGGGGATCGTCGCCTGTAGCTCCAGACCATGGATTGTCTCCGGATAAACCGGAACGTGAGTCATAGGCGGAGGAACCGGGCGTGGATCGTAGCGGAGGAACCGGACTATGGATTGTCGCCGGGAGCTCCGGACCGTGGATCGTCGCCGGGGACTCCGGACCGGGAACCCTTGCTGAAGGCTCTGGACTGGGAACCCTCACTGGAGGCTCAGAACCAGGAACCCTCACTGGAGGCTCCGGACCACGGATCATCACTGGAGGCTCCGGGCCATGGATCTTCACTGGAGGCTCCGGACTGGGAACCGTCGCTGGAGGCTCCGGACTGCAGACCTTAGCTGGAGGCCTTGTGCGTGGAGCTGGCCTTGTGCGTGGAGCTGGCACAGGGCGTACCAGGCTGTGGAGGCGCATTGCAGGTCTGGAGCATAGAGCCGGCACACATTGTACTGGAACGATGACACTCTCCTCAAAGCAAGTGCGGAGAGCTGGCACAGGTGGCATCGGACGGCTAACACGCTCCTCAGGGCGACTGTCTTGCCTATTCAGCCCCCTCTCATCACTCTCCTCATCTTTCACCAACCACTCCTCGCTCAATCTATCCAAATATTCCTCCTCGGTCTCTGACTCACCCCTCAACTCCGCCGACCACCCAGTGTGCCTCCCACAAAAAAACTTTTTTTTAGGCTGCTTCTTGGGCCTACGTCACGCCCGCGAATCCTGGTGTTGTCGCTGTCCCTCCTTCGCTGCTTCCGCCTGCTTCCATGGCAGGCTCCTGCCATTATTTCATCCCAAGTCCAGGATGTCCTCCACTCCCGGCTTTCCTCCCAGGCCCAGGATCCCTGCTCCTCCTGGGCACGCTGCTTGGTCCGTGGGTGGTGGGATCTTCTGTCACGAATGTTGTTGTTAGAATCTGACCAAAATGCAGTATGGTTTGGGTTCATCATTTTATTACGTAAACTGGCAAAAAACAATAATGAACAAAATGAACGTGAAGCTACGCAGTGCTCAAGGCAACTATACACAAACAAGATGCCACAACCAATAGGTGGGAAAAGGCTGCCTAAGTATGATCCCCAAACAGAGACAACGATAGACAGCTGCCTCTGGTTGGGAACCATACCAGGCCAACCTCACACCCCGACCTATCCAATTCCAGGGTTTTTCTACATAGTAGACATCTAAACTATGAAATAACACGGAAAACATGTTTATTTTCTATTTGAGATTCCTACGATATTTATTTCTCAACTTATCAACTCAATCGAATATTAAGCACATTGCTTCGCTTTATAACTGAGTATTGCCTACCTGGCTGGCATGAAAATGAACCACGTGAAAAGCATCCTCCATTCGTTATTTCATGTATTTTTCCCCCTGCCTCTGTTCGAGACAGGTGCAAGATAATGGTCCATTCTAAACCATCATAATTTTCACACGTATAATATGTAAAGACAAGATTAAATAAAAAATAGTCTGATAGCCTATCACTTGTGAATGATGCCCGGCTTAAGACAAGAAACAGCACATGCCTTTATTTTAGCAAATCATAGTCGCACACCTCATGTAGCCTAGCCCATAGGCCTGTATGGTTTGATAAGGTTTGTATCACAACTAAAGTGACCAAAAGTGACCAAATGTGACACGTTTCAGGTATGGTGCAGGTCACTACCTCACATGCGAGCCTTTTGAACATAATTTTTTTTGTGAACTTTCATGTGCCTTAATAACAAACTTGTATGCCATCTGTAAATATGAATACAATTGTTAAATTACGAGCCTAGTTGGTTAAGCCACAGAAAGACATCAACCTTCCCGCTAGCCATGTTTGGCTGAGATAATGAGTGGGCTGGTAATGCTGAGAGGTGAGTTTGGATTGGTCTGCCATATAGAAGTCTTCTGTCTATTTGAGCAGGTCAGGATGTGTAGGGTAATCCTGTCTAACACTGCTTATTTTTTATTTTTTTTATGTATTAATATTAAAACTTAACAAAAGACTCCAGTATGGAAGTATCCATTTCAATAGAACGTCACTGCAACAACTGTTTCAGAACACTCTCATCAGAGCAAAGAATAACTGATGAATTTACTAACGCTCAACACCGGTTGAATATGGCCAGTAAACTTTGGCAAAAGAGCGTAATTAAATTGTTGCCAGGAGCAGTTCGTCACCAACACTCTGGATAACATGAAAATAGCCTAACCATACAAATGTCTGTTTGAAAAAGCTAGCCTTGGCTTTCCTGCGTGTGTATATTGGTTCCTAACTTCCCTGAAAAGTTGCATATCACATGCAACGCCACATTAGCATTCACATTTGTGAATGGGGCATGCTTATTTAAGATGGTATTGAAGTTACTTTTAAAGAATAACCAGGCATCCTCTACTGACGGGTTGAGGTCAATGTCCTTCCAGGATACCCGGGCCAGGTCGATTAGAAATGCCTGCTCGCTGAAATGTTTTAGGGAGCTTTTGACAGTGATGAGGGGTGGTTGCTTGACCGCAGACCCATTACGGATGCAGGCAATGAGGCAGTGATCACTGAGATCTTGATTGAAGACAGCAGAGGTGTATTTGGAGGGCAGGTTGGTTAGGATGATATCTATGAGGGTGCCGGTGTTTACGGATTTCGGGTGGTACCTTGTAGGTTCATTGATAATTTGTGTGAGATTGAGGGCATCAAGCTTAGATTGTAGGGCGACCGGGGTGTTAAGCATGCCCCAGTTTAGGCCACATAGCAGCACGAGCTCTGAAGATAGATGGGGGACAATCAATTCACACACGGTGTCCAGGGCACAGCTGGGGGCAGAGGGTGAGAGACTTGTTTCTGGAAAGGTGGACTTTTAGAAGAAGCTCGAATTGTTTGGGTACAGACCTGGATAGTTAGACAGAACTCTGCAGGCTATCTCTGCAGTAGATTGCAACTCCGCCCTCTTTGGCAGGTCTATCTTGTCGGAAAATGTTATAGTTAGGGATGGACATTTCATGGTTTTTGGTGGTCTTCCTAAGCCACGATTCAAACACAGCTAGGACATCCGGGTTGGCAGAGTGTGCTCAGGCAGTGAATAAAGCAAACAGGGAGGAGGCGTCAAATGTTAACATGCATGAGACCAAGGCTTTTATGGTTACAGAAGTCAACAAATGAGAGCACCTGGGGAATAGAGGTGGAGCTAGGCACTGCAGGGACTGGATTGACCTCTACATCACCAGAGGAATGGGGGTGGAGTAGGATAAGTGTACGGTGTACGGCTAACTGGTCATCTGGCACGTTCCGAAAATAGAGTAAAAGGAGCAGGTTTCTGGGTGCGATAGAATAGATTTAAGGTATAATGTACAGACAAAGGTATGGTAGAATGTGAATACAGTGGAGGTAAACCTAGGCATTGAGTGATGATGAGAGAGATATTGTCTCCAGAAACATAATTTAAACCAGGCGATGTCACCACATGTGTGGGAGGTGGAACTAAAGGAACTAAGGCATATTGAGCAGGGTTAGAGGCTCTAGGGTGAAATAAGACAATAATCACTAACCAGAACACCAATGGAGAAGGCACATTGACATTAGGCAGAGGCATGCGTAGCCGAGTGATCATAGGGGTCCAGTGAGTAGTTAGGCTGGCAGGAGACAATGCGATTCAGACAGCTAGCAGGTCGGGGATAGCAAGCTAGCAGAAAGGCCTTAGAGGGACGTTGCGACAGAAGAAGTCTGTTATAGCCAGCTCGTGCGGTTGCGTCGGCGGACCAGTCATGGTGGATATTTTTTATATTTTTTATTTTACCTTTATTTAACCAGGCAAGTCAGTTAAGGACACATTCTTATTTTCAATGACGGCCTGGGAACAGTGGGTTAACTGCCTGTTCAGGGGCAGAACGACAGATTTGTACCTTGTCAGCTCGGGGGTTTGAACTCGCAACCTTCCGGTTACTAGTCCAACGCTCTAACCACTAGGCTACGCTGCCGCCCCGGGTTCCGTGTAGTAAAGGGTCCAGTCCAATTAGCAAAACAGGTATAGTGGCCCAAGAAATTGTCTGATGGATCTCTTCAGCTAACAGTTCAATATGCTAGTGGGCCGCGGCTAGCAGGATAACAGATGGGCATTCAGGGGACGTCATGACGTTGTCGCCAGTTGAAGAACCCCCTCGGGCAGATTACGTCGGTAGTCCAGTCGTGAAGGATTGGTGAGGCTCTGAACCGGCAGTAAAAGGGTCCATGCCAATTGGCAAAATAGGTTTTGTAGCCCAGGAGTGGCTGATGGACCTCTTCGGCTAGCCGGGAGATGGGCCTAGCATGGGCTAGCTCCAGGCTAAATGATGCTTGCTTCGGGATAGAGACATTAGCCAGGAGTAGCCATTCGGATTGCAGCTAGCCAGCTGCGATGATCCAGGTGAAAAGGTTCAGAGCTTGCGATAGGAATCCGGGGATATGGAGAGAAAATAAGTCCGGTATGTTCTGGTTTGAATCGCTTTGTTTAAACTGGCGAGAGTTTTCCGAGCTAAAGGTTAGCTGAGGACTGCTAGCAGTGGTTAGCTGACTACTCGCTAGTAGCTAGTTAGCTGGCTAGCTGCTTTTGGAGTTCCGGTTCAAAAGTAAAGAAAAATGCTTTAGAAAAAAGCAGATCCACACCACATTCGGTGAGGCTGGTGGCAGGAGAGAATTCTGATGTTGAGGTTCAGAAAAATAGAAAAAATATATATACATGGGACACGACAAGACGAGGACGTCTGACTGCTACGCCATTTTGGAAAACTCTTTGATTGCCATCTTGGAAAACAACTTTCACATGACCCATCAATTTAGACAAGTGTGTCTGGGTAAGAGTCATCTAATATTTATAAAATATTTTCATCTGGGCACTTTCTGTTTACCTGGAATTTTTCCTTATTGCAGGCTACTACTTTTACCACTTTTATTCTTAATCTTTACTACACTACTCACAGTTTAGCACATGACCTCACATGTGAATCCTTAAAGATATGGGTGGGGCTGGCTTAAGATGGTGTGAACAATAAGGAGTGGGTGTATACAAAGGAGAGCTCTCCAGTAGGTACCAAAACATTCAAAGGCCATTTTCTCAAAACTGAGTTTACAAGTTTATCAACTTTCAATGCAGAATTATTTTCCCATTGTTCCTCAAAAATGCAGTGTATGATTTACCATTTTGTAGCTCTGAGCCTCTACTTTTATCCAAAGTAAGAAACACAATTTGAAAGACCGATTTGAGCCAGGTCACAAATAACTTCTTAATATTAAGAGCCTAACTAGAATACATACGTAGCGTGTGAGTTTCAAGTTTGAGGAAAATAATTATCACCATAAAAATGAAGTCACTTATGAGAATGGTGTTTTCCTGCTAATGGAACATTTGCGCTTAAAGCCTACTGCCGTGTGCCCGATGCTGTGCTTATAATGTGAAGAAATAAGATAAATGTCTATGAACAAGCTAAACATTCTAATCTGTTGGATCAGCCTCATTACTTTTTTTAAGCTAGTGGTTGTACTAATTTGGTATATATCGCATCCCACAACTGTCCCAGACTGTGTTTGGAATATTTGTTTCTTGCACAGAATAGGTCAACCTTTGTACTATGGAGGATAGTAGATTGACATAAACTAGTGCTTTTTGAGGGCATCTACTCATCTTGTTGGCTGACAAAACTTAAATGTGGACAGTTGTTCCAATATCTTCAATATGCACCTCGGAATTGGAAAAGGACACGTGCAGTTGCATCCCCGATGTGTCTGTCTTCACTTGTAGCCTGAAAGAAAAACCGGATCACATGACTGGGAGCCATGTGAGTGAGAGGTGTTTCTGAGCATGCAGCCTGGAGAAGGGAATTATAATTATACCTTTCTACTGTATTTTAGTCAGCTATGATCAATTGTATTCTTCATACTATAAATAATGTGAAATAATGCCATGGAATTCTAAGCAAATCTTGTCTGCTAAATGAACTAGTCTAGTCCACAGGCATACGGCATAGCCAGATCAGGGCCGTACATAAGGACAACTTATGTTCATATGTCTCTTTAGACCTGTATAAAATAAATCATGGATTTATTGTGATGGTGTAGGCTATATTACAATGATGTAGTCTTTTTAAAGTGTAGATGTTCCAAAGGTCTGCATCAGTGGCTTGTAGGCTATGCATTGAAGCCAGGAGATGCTAATTAACGGTCACAATTTCATGACCACCACAGCCGTTGGTGGAAGAAGGTGAGGACCAAGGTGCAGCGTGGTACGTGTTCATATTTTTATTAAATAGAACTGAACACTAAATACAAAGTTTAAAAAAAGGAACAACTGAAACAGCTCTGTCAGGTGCAAAACATACTAAACAGAAAATAACTACCGACAAAACCCATGTGGGCAAGAGCTACCTAAGTATGGTCCTCAATCAGAGACAACGATGGACAGCTGTCCCTGATTGAGAACCACACCCAGCCAAACACAGAAATCAAAAACATAGAACATTAACATGGAATGCCCACCCTAGTCACACCCTGGCCTAACCAAAATAGAGAATAAAAAGCCTCTCTATGACCAGGGCGTGACAGTACCACCTCAGTCTTGTCCCACTTAGGTGGCGCCTCTGGAGCGGGGACCCTCGTAGCGGGCCCCTGACTGAAGACCCTCATAGAGGGCGCCTCTGGACTGAGGGGCGCCTCTGGACTGAGGGGCACCTCTGGACTGAGGGGCTGCGATTCTGGCAGCGCCGGAGTGAAGGGCGACTCCACCAGTGCCGGAGTGAAGGGATGGTGCGTAGGGCTGCCACAGGAGGCCTAGTGCGTGGAGGGGGAACCGGATGTACCGGACTGGAGGCGCACTGGAGGTCTCGAGCACCGCGCCTGCACAACCAGTCCTGGCTGGATACTCCCTGTAGCCCGGGAAGTGCGGCAGGGTGGAACAGACCGCACTGGGCTGTGCTGGCGAACCAGGGACACTGTGCGTAGGGCCGGTGCCATATAACCCGGGCCGAGGAGACGCACTGGAGACCAGATGCGTTGAGCCGGCCTCATTACTCCTGGCTCGATGCTCACACTAGCCCAGCCGATACAAGGAGCTGCGATTTAGTGCACCGGGGTCCACCTCTCGCCACGGTAAGTAAGGGGAGTTGGCTCAGGTCTCCTACCTGACTTAGCCACACTCCCCGTGTGCTCCCCCCAATACATTTTTGGGACATCCTTGCCAGCTGTGTTCCCTTAAAGCGCTGGCTCCCTTTACCTGCTGCCTCCACCTGTTCCCATGGGAGGCAATCCCTTCGAGCCAGGATCTCCTCCCATGTGTAGGAACCCTTCCCGTCCAGAATGTCCTCCCATGTCCATGAGTACATTCCACGCTGCTCCTGGTTAACACGCTGCTTGGTCCTTTTTTGGTGGGTAACGGCCGTTGGTGGAAGAAGATGAGAACCAAGTTGCAGTGTGGGCAAGAGCTACCTAAGTATGGTTCTCAATCAGTGACAATGATAGACAGCTGTTCCTGATTGAGAACCACACCCGCCAAACAACACAGAAATCAAAAACATAGAAAATGATCTATTGGTCACATGGTTAGCAGTTATTGCAAGTGTAGCAAAATGCTTGTTGTTCTAGTTCTGACAGTGCAGCAATATCTAACAAGTAATCTAACAATTCCACAACTACCCAATACACATACATCTAAGTAAAGGGATGGAATAAGAATATGTATATATAAATATATGGATGGGCCATGACTGACCGACATAAACAAGATGCAATAGCTCCCCAGAGAGCCATGTTACGATCCCGGATATCTCTCTGAAAAGAAACCCTAGCTCTTTTTTGTCTACCTTGTTATCTAGAAACTGGACATTTACATTACATTTACATTTAAGTCATTTAGCAGACGCTCTTATCCAGAGGACATTAGCAAGTAAAATACTCAGAAGCAGTGGGTCGTGGGAGCGCCTTCGAAGCCTGACCAGAAGGCCGCTCCGTCTACCTCTCTTGTGGCGACGTTGTTTTGGGTCAGCCTCTGGAAACAGTTTGAATGCCTTGGGTGGTTCAAACAAAAGATCCGCATCGGGAAAGTCATATTCCTGGTCGTAGTGCTAGTAAGTTGACGTCACCCAGCTGTATGCAATAACTCTTAAGTTTTCTTGTGCTAACAATGTAAAACATAAAAAAACGAAATACTGCATAGTTTCCTAAGGACTAGAAGTGAGGCGACCCTCTCTGTCGGCACCATCTTGCAGATACTGGAGATATTAAGATGTAAGCCTGAAAGCTATTCAACAGCCCCCAGGAACTTATTTAGAGATCACTAATTCAAAGAGACTTGGGAAACCTGAAGACCAGTTGCTGCCCTTGAATAATACACATGCACAGCTCTCTGATCCCTCAAATGGCCCTGCAGTAAAACAACATTTCAAGGTGGGAAGTAAGACATGTCTTACTGCAGGTCTGCCTCTGCCCTCTGTCTACCCCAATAAGACCAGAGTGGGAGAGAGTGTGTTTGTTTTTGCCGTGCCCAATGTAATACCTCTTCAGGGGAGGGAATACCCTTGAAAGCACAGGTCCCGATCACACACATTAAAGGATAATAGAACCTGACTCTCTGCCAAACCTAATTAGCAAAAACACCTTTTAAATCTCCCATGGCCCCGTCTCCTGTCTAGCTGACCCGCACACACGCTCACCTCCAGAGCCTTCCGCACATCCTGGAGGACTGCATGGCCCAGGGGGACGAGTGGATGCTGCCGGTCCTCTCTGCTCTCTTCCCAGTTCCATTCTTCCTCAGCTCCTCCCTGCCGTCGATGTCCTCTCTCCCCTGGCCAGCTCGCCCTGCAGCAGACACACACCACGGCTGGATCAGCCCCTCGGCCACAGCAGAACCAACAGCAGAACCAACAGCACCGACTGCCCCGGAAGCAGAGAAGAGCATCATATTCTGTACTTACAAACTGACATCAGCTACAGCAACATCTTAACTAAGAGAGGTTTATGTAAGTACCACCTTTACAGCACCTGCATTGCCCGAACCAACAGCAGGATGGGTTTTAATGGACTACTTTCAATGTAATGTAATTGTGCTTATGTACTATGCACCTTCTGCTCTCTGGAAGGTGGTGGGCAGTAAGTGTGTCGCAAGTTTTACAGATTGTACTGTATAAGTGCTATCCTCCAGTGTGATATTTTTCTTAGACCTAACCATCCTGTCCTGTCTGTCTCAGCAGTTCCATTGCTCTCTGGCTCTATTTAATGTACTGTAAAAGACAATACTTAGAACAGAAAACAAACGGGTGAACCAAGCTCTGTGACTACAATATACACCCTTGGCTGGTCATATTGAGCACCACAAATAGTGATAAGCTGTGGTTTGCTCATTTATCTACATGTTTTGTTGTGTGTATGTGTGTTTGGTAGGTTACTTTCTAAATGTAATCTGTTAATTACTAGTTTCCTGTCCAAAATTGTAACTTTTGGATTATCCAAACTCAGTAACATAATCTGTTTACTTCCAGGTGACCTTTCCGTTAAGAGGCATTAGGATAACACAAAAATAAATATTACCAATTGAACAAAATCTATTGCAGGATAAATCAACGTTTACATAACTGGCCATAAATGGGATGTTGCATTTTACATTATGGGTTATGTAGCTCTAACCCATAACTTTTTGCGTCAATACAGATAATAATATGATTAGGCTATGTCTTTGTATGAACAACCAGTCTGGCAAATTTCCAGTCATTCAAATGAATTAAATACATCTTGATCTTCAATAATAGGACTTGGAAATGTAGATTAGTAAAATGGTTTTACCTGAGCATAGCACAAAATCCAATGACTTATTAGCCTACTTTATTGTTTATTTTGTTGTCATGTTGGACTGATTGGGCACATTGTTTTGAGTTGAAAATAAATGGTGCTCTCATGGAATGGTATTCAGTGGGTTTAACTGCCTTGTTCAGGGGCAGAATGACAGATTTTTACCTTGTCAGCTCAGGGATTCAATCTTGCAACCTTTCGGTTACAAGTCCAATGCTCTAACCACTTGGCTATCTGCCGCCCCACAATGCTGCTTTGACCTCTATCAAAAAGTGCTACTATCATGTGAAAATGAATGCCTTAGGCTGCATTTGCTATAGGCCTGTTGGTGACACTGATATCTCGATAATTTGCAGCTGTTTAAAACTTCTTCAGCTACCCATCCCGGATCCGGGATCGTGACTACAGGCTCAAGCTCATTAGCAAAGCGCAAAATGCAAAAAATATTCTTAGAAATATTTAACCTCCACACATGAACAAGTACAATAGCTCAAATGAAAGATAAACACCTTGTTCATCTACCCAGCAAGTCAGATTTCTAAAATGTTTTATGGCAAAAACACACCACATATTTATATTACACCACCACCGAAACAAAGACAAGAGGCAGCCATTTTGTCCCAGAAAATATAAAATTATAAAAGCAGGATTAAAAAATAAATCATTCACTAACCTTTTGAAAATCTTAATCAGATGACAGTAATAGGACATGGTACAAGGTACATTTGTTTTTTCAATAATATGCCATTTATATCCATAAATCTCTGTTTACAATGACGACATTTTCAAAAAATGCTACTCAAATGTCCGGAGAAATGATGCTAGCTCCGACAGATAACGTCAGATAACAAGCAATATACATGACTAAATATACATGTTCTACATATAGTTACAAAGATACACTTCTTAATGCAACCGCTGTGTTACATTTATTTTTAACGTTACAGAATTTGTTCAATAGGCTATAATATGAGACGGCGCTCAGATATTAGCAGTATGTCTCCTCTACGTTTGGAGTCCACAGAAACCCAAAATAACCACATAAATATTCCCTTACCTTTGATGTTCTTCGATCAGAAGACGTGGAAGGAGTCATACTTACCCAATACATCGTTTGGTTTCAAGTTGTGTGTCTCTGTATTAGCATATACTAACAGCTTCAGCTGAAATGCACCCAAAATGACTTCTGGTCCTGCACTCTTGCGCATCAAAACTTCAAAATTACATATTATATGTCGACTAAACTGGTCAAACTAAGTGCAGAATCAAGCTTTAGGATGTTTTAAACGTGTAAAACAAGGATCAGCGCGAACAGACAAACCGACATCAATTGAGCAAGATCATGTGTCCATGTGGATTTTCTTTAATCAGCATAAATTAGATTGAGCAATAAAAGCCACAGTCATAGTTTTATTTTTGACTGTATGTGTGGAGCACAATACCACAGAGGAGTTTAGAAGGGAGGAACTCCCTCAAACCTTTATTCCATAGGCTGGTCCCGCACTATGAACATGTCCCGAGTGCTAAAACAATGATTGATAGATAGCTTAAACTTCTTAAATTCAACCATTATTGGATTAATATACACCTATATTTGTGAACAGCCACCTACAACAACCAAGGCACAAGCAGCATTATTTACATCATTGCTGATATCCGTATCACCCATAGGCTACACAACTGCTGTAGTCTTTACCTCCAAGCGTTGGATTACCTCCAAGTTGGATGTATAGGCAAATCTTCGGATGCCGACAGCAGTAAGACCATTGGAAGACAACATTTGGACAATAGCCTACAAAAGCCTATTCCTTTTTTTCCCCCACAATCCGTCAAACACATTTGGTGCGTCATCATAATGGTCTCTGACCTGTGAGACTTGCTCAGGCAGAATAAACTTAAACTTGCACAGTTTTTCAATGCTGATTTGAATGTCATTGAGAGAGAAGAAAGGTGGCAAACACTTTTTTCACAAACATCCTTTCTGAATTTAAAAGTAATCCTGTAAGTAATCATCTACATTTTCCAATGTACAGTATCTTAAATCCGATTACAATATTTTTGCTGGAAATATAACGGATTACAGTTAGTTTTTTGTAATCAGTTACATGTAACAACCCGTTACTCCCAACCATGTGTGTTTGTGTGTGTGCGTATCTCTTCACCTTAACTCTACCTCCATGGAGTGCATATCACCTCCCAGCAAATAGCAAAGATACAAACAGGCAGCCACATAGCCATAGTCATCAAAACTCTGATTGGATCAAAGGCAGCAGAATTGGTGGATCCAGAAAAACAATGATTATAACTGCGGTGCCTGCTTGGCTCACAACTGAGGTGAAACTCTTTGAGTTTGTATCACCACATTAAGGGGTACCTTTTGAAGTCAACCTCTCTATAAACAAAGGGAACCTATTCTCTTAGGACAAAGCGAGGGAGATTATAAAATATGTAGATGCTCCAATTCAGAATTCGACTAGCTCATCTCTTTTTTTTCTAGATTATGTTTGTCTTTTCTTCAAAGCGCTGTCAAGTTAATACCTCGGAAGACTTTATTAAAAGCTTGGCGCTGGAGGTCCGATGGGGCTGTTGAATCACACAGTCTGAGGAGCAGAATAATGCTGCATTCAAATATCAGGAAGAGTGAACAAGACCGAAGCACATCAACACCTGCACCTCAGGGCTCAATCTGATTAAATCCCAGAAATCACAGTATCTACTCTCCTGCTAATATTGGTCTTTCTTCCTTACTTTTCACTTTACATGCATCAATAGAATAATTTAATGTGTGTGTAGAAAATAGTGTGTGGTCAGGAGAACTGGAACATGTAGACTCAGCATATTAGGGAAAAGGGGTCAAGTGTCAAAGATGGTCATCTGACCTCAGAATTGATTAAGCCGACTCCAGCCAGCAGATGGAACAGGTCCTTCTCCATGCTTTGGGCCAGTCGCACTGCCGACGGATGCCTGTCACGATGGAGACCACTATCCACTCAGCTCTCGTCCCCCACCTTGGGGACCAGAGAGAAGGAAGCGAGTGAGCATGTGCAATTAGGTATCACTGCATCCATTACCAACCCAGTCTCTCCGTCTTACTCAATCTACATCAAATCTGACACTGAAATCAGCGATCCACCTGCAAGCTATCATAGTACTGGTCGAAACTAACTAATTTGTAAATAAACAGAGTGTCACGGGCGTCCTCCTCTTCATCTGAAGAGGAGAGGCGAGAAGGATCGGAGGACCAAAATGCAGCGTGGTATGTGTTCATGATGAATATTTAATAAAAGAAAGCACTGAACACTGAATACAAACTGAATAGCAACTAACATAGACACACAACATAGAATGCCCACTCAGATCACACCCTGACCAAACAAAACATAGAAACATACAAAGCAAACTATGGTCAAGGTGTGACAGTAACCCCCCCCCCCCAAGGTGCGGACTCCGGCCACAAAACCTGAACCTATTGGGGAGGGTCTGGGTGGGCATCTGTCCGTGGTGGCGGCTCTGGTGCTGGACGTGGCCCCCACTTCACCAAAGTCTTAGTCCGCCCCATTGTCCGCATCCGTGGCCTCCTAACCACGGCGACCCTATTAAATGAACCCACTGGACTGAGTGGCAGCTCGGGACATAGGGGCAGCTCGGGACAGAGGGGCAGCTCGGGACAGAGGGGCAGCTCGGGACAGAGGGGCAGCTCGGGACAGAGGCGCAGCTCCGTACTGGCTGACGACTCTGGCAGATCCTGGCTGAATGGCGGCACTGGCGGCTCCTGGCTGACGGGCGGCACTTGCGGTTCCTGGTAGACTGGCGGCTCCTTGGTACTGGGCCGAGGACACGCACCTCAGGGCGAGTGCGGGGAGCTGCCACACGTGGAGGTGGTACCGGATAGACCGGACCGTGCAGGCGCACTGGAGCTCTTGAGCACCGAGCCTGCCCAACCTTACCTGGTTGAATGCTCCCGGTCACCCTGCCAGTGCGGCGAGGTGGAATAGCCCGCACTGGGCTATGCAGGCGAACCGGGGACACCGTGCGCAAGGCTGGTGCCATATAAGCCTGCCCAATGAGACGCACCGGAGACCAGATGTGTAGAGCCGGCTTCATGGTACTTGGCTCGATGACCACTCTAGCCCGGCCGATACGTGGAGCTAATATGTACCGCACCGGACTATGCACCCGCACTGGTGACACCGTGCGCTCCACAGCATAACACGGTGCCTGCCCGGTCTCTCTCGCCCTCCGGTAAGCACAGGAAGTTGGCGCAGGTCTCCTACCTGGCTTCGCCATACTTCCTGTGTGCCCCCCCAATACATTTTTGGGGCTGACTCTCGGGCTTCCATCCACGCCGCCGTGCTCGTTTCTCCAACTCCATTCTCCTATAACCCTCCTCACACTGCTCCAGCGAATCCCAGGCGGGCTCCGGCACTCTCCCTGGGTCGACCGCCCACCTGTCTATCTCTTCCCAAGTCGTATAGTCCCGACTTCGCTGCTCCTGCTGCCGCTGCCTGTCACCACGCCGCTTGGTCCTGTTGTGGTGGGTGATTCTGTCACGGGCGTCCTCCTCTTCAACTGAAGAGGAGAGGCGAGAAGGATCGGAGGACCAAGATGCAGCGTGGTATGTGTTCATAATGAATATTTAATAAAAGAAAGCACTAAACACTGAATACAAACTGAATAGCAACTAACATAGACACACAACATAGAATGCCCACTCAGATCACACCCTGACCAAACAAAACATATAAAGCAAACTATGGTCAGGGTGTGACACAGATGATATTAACAGCAGAATTATTGCAATTAAGCAGTGCAGATAGACTGATTAAAGGGGTTGCTACATTCATTTTGGGATTTAGAAGTTGACTAGGCAGAGCGCTCCGGTACATTTTGTAAATATTTAATAATTATTGGTTTGAATGTTTTTATTTTATTTTTTATTTTGTATAGCCAAATGTGTATAGGTTAAATCTGGATTACATACATTTTTTTCCTCCCTGTGAATTCATGGCAAATCATCTTTTCCAAGAAAGCTAGCTAGTGTATTTTGAATTCAATACATCAGCCTATGTTTGCTTTCCTGATACAATGAGGACTACAATAGTTAAATAAATAATAATGCAAATTATTATTACTATTATTATTATTATTATTATTATTATTATATGTACCCATTGATTCTTGAAGAATATAACTTATGACTGCGTCATGAGCTGTGTTGAACAGTGTCTTGTTTTTTTTTGTTATTACGAAATGGGATTAAAATACAAAATGTCAATCAAATGGATTTATAAAGCCCTTTTTACATCAGCCGAAGTCACAGAGTGCTACGCAGAAACCCAGCTTAAAACCCCAAACAAGCAATGCAGATGTTCAGTGGCTTGCGGAAGTATTCACCTCCTTGGATTTTTCCTATTTTGTTGACTTATAACCTGTAATTAAATTAGAATTTTTATTTTGGGGGTGTGGGGGTTGTATCATTTGATTTACACAACATGCCTACCCCTTTGGAGATGCAAAATATGTTTTATTGTGAAACAAACAAGAAATAAGACAAAAAACAGAACTTGAGTGTGCAAAACTATTAACCACCCCCAAAGTCAAAACTTTGTAGAGCAATTCTTTGCAGCAATTACAGCTGCAAGTCTCTTTTGGTATGTCTCTTTAAGATTGGCACATCTAGCCAATGGGATATCTGCCCATTCTTCAAGGAAAAACTGCTCCAGCTCATTCAAGTTGGATGGATCCACTGGTGCACAGCACTCTAATTCATACCACAGGCTGGGCTTTGACTAGACCATTCCAAGACATTTAAATGTTTCCCCTTAAACCACTCGAGTGTTGCTTTAGCAGTATGCTTAGGGTCATTGTCCTGCTGGAAAGTGAACCTCTTTCCCAGTCTCAAATCTCTGGATGACTGAAACAGGTTCCCCCCAATAATTTTTCTGTATTTTGCGCCATCCATCATTCAATTCTGACCAGTTTCCCAGTCCCTGCCAATGGAAAAACATGCCCAGAGCATGATACTGCCACCACCATGCTTCACTGGGATGATGGATTTGGGGTGATGAGTGGTGTTGGGTTTGAGCCAGAGATAGCGTTTTCCTTGATGGCCAAAAATCTCAATTGTACTCTCATCTGACCAGAGTACATTCTTCCATATGTTTGGGTTGTCTCCCACATGCCTTTTGGCGAACAACAAACATGTTTGCTTATTTTTTCTTTAAGCAATGTTTTTTTTTCTGGCCACTCTTCCGTAAAGCCCAGCTCTGTGGAGTGTACGGCTTAAAGTGGTCCTATGGATAGATACACAAATCTGCGCTGTGGAGCTTTGCAGCTCCTTCAGGGTTATGTTTGGTCTCTTTGTTGCCTCTCTGATTAATGCCCTCCTTGCCTGGTCTGTGAGTTTTGGTGGGTGGCCCTGTCCTGGCAGGTTTGTTGTGGTGCCATATTCTTTCCATTTTTAAAATAATGGTTTAATGGTGTAATGCAGGAAGCAGCTTTTTCAGTAGTTTAGTTGGAATAGGATCCAGTATAAGCTGTATCACTGCTGAAGTGAAAGCCATCCTCTCTTGGGGAATGCTTTTTAGTTAGCTTTGCGACAGTACCAAAAAAAACATTTTGGATTGTTCTTATTCTTCTCAATTGAGTTAGTCGGAAGACTTCCAGTTTGGTGAAGCGCCATTTCGTTCTAATTTTCTAAAAGCTTGCTTCAGGGTATTTTCTGTATACTCTGTAATGTCAAAGTGGAAGAAAACTCTAACATAAAAAAAATGGAAAAAAACGAATATATCTTGATTAGAAATCTTGATTAGAAATCTTGATTACTGCTGTGAGTCTTTCTGGGTAAGTCTATAAGAGTTTTGCACACACAATATTTGCCCATTATGCTCTAAACAACTAGAGTTGGTTGTTGATCATTGCTAGACAGACATTTTCAAGTCTTGCCATATATTTTCAAGCTGATTTAAAAAACTGTAACTAGGCCACTCAGGAACATTAAGTCTTGGTAAGCAATTCCAGTGTGTATTTGGCCTCGTGTTTTTGGTAATTGTGCTGCAGAAAGATGCATTTGTCTCCCAGTGTCTGTTGAACAGCAAAACTGAACCAAGTTTTCCTCTAGGATATCGCCTGTGATTAGCTCTATTCCGTTTCTATTTATCCTAAAAATCTCTATAGCCCTTGACGATGACAAGCATACCCATAACATGATGCAGACACCACCATGTTTGAAAATATCAAGAGTGCTTTTCAGTGATGTGTTGTGTTGGTTGCCACAAACATAATACATAATGATTTGTATTCGGGACAAAAAGTGCATTTCTTTGCCACATTTATTGTTACTTTAGTTACTTTATTGTTACTTTAGTGCCTTATTGCTAGCAGGATGCATTTTATTCTGTACATGCTTCCTTCTTTTCACTCCGTCATTTATGTTAGTATTATCATTCCTCTCCGGCAACTGATTTATGAATGACACCTTTGTCTTTGTAGTGACTGGGTGTATTGATACACCATCCAAAGTATAATTAATAACTGCACCAAATGTTTTATAGCAATCGGTGCCCTTCTTTGCAAACCTTTGGAAAATATCCCTGGTCTTTGGTTGAATCTGTCTTTGAAATTCACTGCTAGACTGAGGGACCTTACAGATAATTGTATGTGTGGGGTATAGAGATGAGGTAGTCATTCAAGAATCAGAGTGATTCCATACAACTGTATTATGTGACTTCGTAAGCACATTTTTATTCCTGAACGTATTTAGGGTTGCCATAACAAAATAGTAGAATACTTATTGACTCAAAACATTTCAGCTTTTCATTAATTAATTTGTAAACATTTCAAAAAACACAATTCCACTTTGACATTAAGTGGTATTGTGTGTAGATCAGTGAAACAAAATCCAAATTGAATGCATTTTAAATTCAACAAAATGTGGAAAACGACAAGGGGTGTGGATATTTCCTGAAGGCACTGTATCCCAAAATATAAGCTTATTTTACTCCAATGTTTGTAAACAAAATAATGTAAATAAACACTATATAGCCTCACAACATGGTTAAAACAATAACATTTATATCATGGATGGTCTGTCCCTGAATCTATAGCTATGTCTATGAATTTGAGAGGGAATACAATTCGCCTGGCCCATCCCCATTATGTATTAGAAAAGTGTTTGTTATTTTTTTTATGATGTATTAATTCTTCAGTGTGTTATGGAATCTTGATGGAAGGCTGGTTTTACTGCTACATATCATCCCATACCCTCACCCTGAAGAACCTCCCACTGCTGATGTTCAGTATCAGTCATCAAGGGAACATTTATATAAACCACATCGTTCAGCTTGACTTCACAATGTCCTAAGGCCTCACTTAGCAAACATTTTTAGAAATGTATTTAAAGTAATTACTACCAAATAGTTCATGTTCATAAAATGTCGATTACGCACGCATCTTGGTGTCACTATACTCCTTATAGTGTGCTCTAAAATATGGACTATACTGATTCTGAAATAAAACATTTGTAAAAAAGTATTTAATTAACATTACAAATATTTATATGAATATCTCAAAAGTAATCGTTTTTATTTTAAGACATATTGTTTGGAACAATATACTCTACAAGTATGTCAAATGTACAGATTGAGCTCCCTGCTAAATCTGAAAGTAAAATACATTTTATGAGCACAACCAAAACAGTGAATGGGAAAAGGGATTCAAAGGGGACTCCCTCTGCTGGTGATTTGCTGAATGTGCAATCTTAATAAAGGAAATCTGTGGTTGGTTAATGACCTGTAACATCAACTTCTATGTAGAAGATTGGTTATATTACAGAAGGTACCAGAGAGACAACTCTGGAAATGTCATGTGTTTGAAGAGCATATTGTTGCAAACAACATGTCTAAAAATAAGCAAAATCAAAAAGGGAACTTTTCAGATATGAACATTAATATTGTTAATGATGAAATAATGAATTTAAAAAATGACATTTCAGAATCTAGAAATACATATTTGAAAGAACACTATAGGGAGCATAATGACACCAGATGTTGTCTGTTTCATGTACAGTTCACAGATCATAGAATCTTACAGGAGGCAAGTACAGTATAGGTCTAAAAAGGGCCACGTTTTACGTTTGTGATACAAATGTAAAAATAATGTCAAACAACTATGAAGTTACTATGTGAAAATTATGTGAACAATGTTACTATGTGAACAATCTGAGACACCAAAAATACACTACATGACCAGAGTTATGTGGACACCTGCTCGTTGAAGATCTCACCCCCCCCCACCCACCCCCTTTGCTGCTTTAACAGCCTCCACTCTTCTGGGAAGGCTTTCCACTAGATGTTGGAACATTGTTGTGGGGACTTGCTTCCATTCAGCCATAACAGCATTAGTGAGGTCGGGCACTGATGTTGGGCGATGAGACCTGGCTCGCAGTTGGCGTTTCAATTCACCCTAAAGTTGTTCCTGTTATGTTCTTCCACCGCGATCTCGACAAACAATTTCAGTGTGGACCTTGCTTTGTGCATGCTGAATTGGGAAAGGTCTTTCCCAAAACTGTTGGAAGCTGGAAGCACAGAAAGTTGGAAGTGCAGAATTGTCTAGAAGGTCATAGTTCCTTTCACTGGAACTGTAAGGGGCCTAGCCCGAACCATGAAAAACAGCCCAAGACCATTATTTCTCCTCCACCAAACTTTACACTCGTTCTTAGGCTTATGTGTGGCTGCTCGGCCATGGAAACCCATTTCATGAAGTTCTTCATGATGAACAGTTCTTGTGCCGACGTTGCTTCCAGTGGCAGTTTGGAACTCAATAGTGACTGTTGCAACAGAGGACAGACAATTTTTATGAGCTACGCACTTTAGCACTCGGAGCTTGTGTGATCTGCCACAACATGATGACAACATCAACAGCATGATGACAACGTCAATGACAACATGATGACAACAGCAACAGCATGATGACAACATCAACAGCATGATGACAACATCAACAGCATGATGACAACATCAACAGCATGATGACAACAACAGCATGATGACAACATGATGACAACATCAATGACAACATGATGACAACATCAACAGCATGATGACAACATCAATGACAACATGATGACAACATCAATGATAACATGATGACAACATCAACAGCATGATGACAACATCAATGACAACATCAACAGCATGATGACAACATCAACAGCATGATGACAACATCAACAATAACATAATGACAACATCAACAGCATGAAATAGTTTCTCCGAGAGGTTTCCACTTCACAGTAACAGCATTTACAGTTGACCGGGCAGCGCTAGCAGGGCAGAAATTTGAGGAACTGACTAATTGGAAAGGTGACATCCTATGATGGTGCCACGTTGAAAGTTACTGAGCTCTTTAGTAAGGCCATTCTACTGCCAATGTTGCATGGCTGTGTGCTCTATTTTATACACCTGTCAGCAACGGGTGTGGCTGAAATAGCCAAATCCACTAATTTGAAAGGGTGTCTACATACTTTTGTATGCATAGTGGATTTTCGTGCTACGCTGGCGAGGAAATGCACAATACCCTGCCATTCTTGCCATATCTCTGTCTGGAGTTGTACAGGCACTTCAGAGATGAGGTGATATACAGAGACAGATATAATATATTCATGCCTTACATACAGAGAGCCCAGACGGCCTTTATGATGAACTCCTGTTAGTTTGCTCCCTGTGAGCAGCAAGTGCGCTTTTCATCCTTTATTTTTTACTTTGAAGCTCTTGTGAAAAACTGTAGACAAAACATATGTAAATAATGATGTTGAAAAAAGAAATGCAGTTCTACAACGTGATATCATGTATAAATATGGGTGGCTGTGTATTTCTCTCCAAATGCCGGCGAAGCCTGCGTCCACCACAACTCGTCCGTTTGTTTTGACGTCCGCTGCTCAAAAAATATAAGAGTACGGGTTTTTCCTTTCTTCCAGCGTGTCCCTGTATCTTCTGAACACATGTAGAGTGGTGCTGAGCCTGAGCAGAGAGAGGGGCCAAACCGCCATGTCCACTGTTGCCTGAGGGGACCAAACAACACATTTGAATAAACATTTACATGAATTAATCATATTGGTTCTGTCCACCTCAACAAATATGTATATAGTGTACATCATACGACAATGATGGACAATCACTTTGAAATAGGACAGAAGCCAGGGAGGATGCAATTTGCCACAGACTCTTACCAGCCCTGACAAACAGTGTGATGATTGGCATAACATCCAGGAAATAAAAAACTACCGGCTTCTAAAGAGAAAATGAAGTCTGAAAATCCAGGAATCGCTGATTAATCAGAATAAGGAAAAAAAAAATCACATCTCTAAACAAAGGACCCATAGCTGTCTGCAACAGCGAGAGGCATGTCAGCAAACTCGGCACATAGTATTGCGGCTTGAATAATGGAAAATAGATTGCTGTGTTTTAAAAGGCAAAGTGCTCCAAGGTTAGACCTTCTGCTCTCGCTTGCGGAGTTCGCAGACAACCAGGCACGTCTCACTTCAGTACATTGCTGATGACAGTCTGGGGGCCAATAACAGCATGATAAAAAAAACATTACATCCTATGACTAATTAATGCATCTTCAGTACATGCTCAGCAGCGTGTGCTTGAGGTGTTTGTGTTAGAACGTAGGAGGGAATACTGGTGAAAAGTAGTCGTGACCTGAAAATCTGACCCGTGACTTTATAAGCAGCTAGTCTGTTCCAGTCCCATGGCCTGGCTGTCAGAGGCAGGGCCCTGGCTGGGTCGTTAGGCAGCTGAGTGTTCATTTGATCCTGGGTATCCGGGAGCCGTGAGGAACTCGAGAGGAGGGAGATCAAAGAAAGCCAACCCCCTAGCCCCGGGTCTCCATAGGCTCTATGATCTTGTGTATAGGAGCTATGGGGGTTTTGTCATGCAGACATATCGAACCAAGGAGTCAGTCAAATCCTCCAAGGAACGGCTCTAGTACTTAGGATGTTGAATTATCAAGCAAGTAACCCTCTCCTCCCAACCAAGCCCCCTCCAAAATCTGTGTTAGTTTGAGGGGTACCTTTATCAGCAATTGCGAGCCATGCATAGCAGGTTTAGGCAGTCCTATACATGGCTGGTGAAAGACAGTACATCAAAGTCATGATAAAATGGAATGGCTATTCAAAAGGTTAATTAATAGAAGGGAAGGAGTTTATACTTTTTGTGGTGTGGTATGAGTCGAGCACCACCTAGAAAGTGCCGGGGCCCAGGGTGAGGGCTGCGTGACCACCATGTGCCATCTCTTTCTCACTTCCTCCTGTGGCTGCCCATTCTTAGCCTTTGAGGGAGTGAGAGAGAGAAATGCATGCTGTCTCCCCAGTCAGGCCTCCCGAGTGGAGCAGTGGTCTAAGGCACTGCACCGCAATGCTAGCTGTGCCACTAGAGATCCTGGTTCGAGTCCAGGCTCTGTCACAGCTGGCCGCGACCGGGAGACCCGTGGGGTGGAGCACAATTGGCCCAGCATCGTCCAGGTTAGGGAAGAGATTGGCCGGCAGGGATGTTCTTGTCCCATCGAGCTCTAGCGACTCCTGTGCTGGGCTGGGTGCAGTGCAAGCTGACACAGTTGCAAGGTGTACAGTGTTTCCTCCAACACATTGGTGCTTCTGGGTTAAGCAGACATTGCGTCAAGAAGCAGCTTGGCTGGGTTGTGTTTCAAAGGATGGCCAGCTCCCAACCTTTGCCTCTCCTGAGACGAGACAAACTGTAACTACCAATTGAATACCACAAAATTGGGGAGAAAAAGTTTTTTTTTTAAGTCTCCCCAGTCTAGCTTTGTATTCAGTGTACGGGGTCAGCAGGCCTGTTGGATGACCATGGCAGCCTGGTCCTCTGTCCTGCTGGGGTGTGAAAGAGGGTGCTGCAGAATGTACTGCACTTTATAATGGACACACATACAGAGATTCAGGCAGGCACACACACTCACCTCCCCATTTGTTTTTTACACTGCTGCTACGCTGTTTATTATCTATGCATAGTCACTTCACCCTGACCTACATGTACAAATGACCTCGACTAACCTGTACCCCCTGACATTGACTCGGTACCGGTACCCCCTGTATATAGCCTCGTTATTGTTATTTTATTGTGTTACTTTTTATTATTTTTTACTTTAGTTTATTTGGTAAATATTTTATTAACTCTTTCTTGAACTGCACTATTGGTTAAGGGCTGGTAAGTAAGCATTCCATGGTAAGGTCTAACATGTTGTATTCGGCGCATGTGACAAAACAAGTTTGATTTGATACGATTCACACAGGCACACCACAGACACCATTGATGCTTTTTAATAATGGCCTATTCGTCTGTGTCACCTGTGTGTATTCTCCAGGACGTGGACGCCTTTACGAGCGCTCCCTTGACATACTTCCTGAGGTTGTGCTGGAGGAGAGGCAGACAGGCCTCTGTGCTGGAGGAGAGGCAGACACTGTGAGGCAAGCACTGCCTGCATCACCTTGGCATCCACAGGTATGCATTCATTGCCATGAATCTTGCTCTGGAGGCATCTCTGCAGATTGGTCACTAGCTGGCACAGCCTCAAAGTCATATAATTATATTTTAAAATGAACCCTAGCCTTAATCACACTACTAACCGTAATCCCTAACCCTAACCCTAAATTAAGACCAACATTTTTTTGTTTTCATGAATTATTACGATACAGCCAATTTTGACTTTGCAGCTGGCCCATCTATTAGAGATAATTCAGCACCAGTCTCAACGTCAACAGTGAAGAGGCAACTCCGGGATGCTGGCCTTCTAGGCAGAGTTCATCCGTCCAGTGTCTGTGTTCTTTTGCCCATCTTAATCTTTTTTCTTTTTAATTGGCCAGTCTGAGATATGGCTTTTTCTTTGCAACTCTGCCTAGAAGGCCAGCATCCCAGAATTTCCTCTTCACTGGGATGCTCACTCAACTGAGACTGCTCTCCTATGTGTCATAGAGGTTCTCCGCTCTGCCAAAGCTGACTTTCTCTGCTCTGTTCTCATCCTCCTAGATCTATCCACTGCCTTCAACACCATGAACCATCAGATCCTCCTCTCCACCCTCTCATTGGCTGGGTGTCTCAGGCTTTGCACACTCCTTGATTGTATCCTACCTGGCAGGTCACTTTTACCAGGTGGCATGGAGATGATCTGTGTCTGCATTACGTGGTTTCACTACGGGTGTCCTCCAGGGATTGATTCTGGATTCTCACCTCTTTTCTCTATACACCATGTCACCCGGCTTGGTCATATACTCGCATGGTCTCACCTGTCATTGCTATGCGGATAACACTCAACAACTTTTTCTCATCACCCTTTTGACACCCAGGTGGCGACATGCATCTGCGTGCCTGGCAGATATTTCAGCTTGGATGTCGGACCAAAACCTCAAGCCCAACCTCGTCAAGATGGAGCTGCTCTTATTCCCAGTGAAGGCCTGCCTGCTCCAAGACCTCTCCAACACGGTCGACAACTCCAAGGTATCCCCCTTACAGAGTGCAAGGAATCTTGGCATGACCCTGGACAACACCCTGTCATTCTCTGCAAACATAAAAACAGTGACTCACTCCAGCAAGTTCATGCTCTATGGGGCAGCTGATGCCATAGTGGTTAGAGCCTAGTTGTTAGAGCGTTCGGCCAGTAACCGAAAGGTTGCTGGATCAAATCCCTGAGCTGACAAGGTAGAAATCTATCGTTCTGCCCCTAAACAAGGCAGTTAACCCAATGTTCACCGGTAGGCTGTGATTGTAAATAAGAATTTGTTCTTAACTGACTTGCATAGTTAAATAAAGATTTTTGTTAAAAAAAAAATTAAACAAATGTTTAATGTATACAACATCCATAGAGTACGACCTTTCTTCACACGGGAAGCAGCGCATGTCCTAATAAAGGCACTCATCATATCCTTTCTGGACTACTGCAACTCTGTTGGCTGAGCACCCAGCTTGTGCAAATCAGACCCCTGCTACGTCTACAGACCGCCGCAGCCCATCTGTGGTTCAACCTTCCCAAGTTCTCCCACGTCACACCACTTCACTGTGCACTCCACTGGCTTCCAGTCGAAACTCGCATCCACTATATTACCATGGTGCTTGCCTATGTAGCAGCAAGGGGAACTGCCCCTCCGTACCTTCAGGCTATGCTCAAACCCTACACCCCAAACCGAGCACTCCATTCTGCCACCTCTGGTCTCTTGGCCATCCCACCTGTATGGTAGATCAGCTCCCGCTCAGCCCAGTCGAAGCACTTCTCTGTCCTAGCACCCTAATTGTGGAACCAGCTTCCCGCTGATGCTGAAAACATCTGAAACACTACCTCTTCAAATAGTGTCTTAAATCAAATCTCAGCTTTACACCCCCCCCCCCACCAAAATATAAAATACAACTTTCATTTTGTTTTCCTACTAGCACTGACTTTGCTGATAACTTCTTTGAGGAGAAATGTACTTACTACGACTTTGATATGTGGTTGTTTCAATTAGCTATCTTAAGATGAATGCACTAACTCTATGTCGCTATGGATAAACGTGTCTACTAAATGACTAAAATGGAAATGGCTCAGGACCCTCCCTCCCCATAATGTTATTCATTATGATCTCAAATGTAAAACTGACCCTAGATCAGTAATCCTTCTCTGAGATGCTGTGTGAAAATGTGCCCTGATGGCTCAACTTAAATCACACTATCGAAGTGAGAGTGTAGATGAATTTATACGTCTTTAAATTTCATCTTTACCCAATGCCCATTTCCACCCACACATTTGATGTAGAATCACTGAGGGTAATAGGAATATTAATGATGGTAATGGGAATATTTGGGCCTCTTGGGCTCCGGCTCTTCTAGCTAATCAAGTCTATTGTCAAGAGCTCGACTAAGAAATTGGGTCAATTTGCGTGCATATGTTGGTATGATTACATGATATAGAGACTTTAAAAGAGTTATCTGTGATTAGTCACTTATTGTATTGGTGTTGAAGATTATCAATTCATATGAATTTATCAGCTGGTCAATAAGAGTAAAACGAAAGATTGGCAATTATGGGTGAGGGGCTCTCGGCAAGACGAGGGCTGGATCCAAGAGCCATAGCATGGAATTGGACTGCAGCAGAATCATAGCAGTGGGATGTAGAGGTGCTGGAGGTTTTTCAGTACCTCCTGATACATTGAAATAATTTTGCCAGAATTAGGTCTACAAAATAAACTATTACCCAAATTATATTTCTCCTGTCTGAACAGACAAATAAAAACATTATAAGATTAGTAATTTTGCCTCAGAGGATCAATAGCTTCTAAAAAATAGCTGTGGATTAAGTTTTATCAAAAGGATTTACAGTTGGGAAGGCCAGAATTTGGCAGCACACACGCCAAATACAAAACAGTTTCTTGCGTTATGGCAATAGACATAGAAAGGTTCTCTTTCAAGTATTGGTTTCAGTATTTCACCATGGAATATGCCCCAGTGTATTTGTCAGAAGCCTTGTTACACTATGCCAGCCATAATTGGCTGGACATCGAGACGTGCGTTGGGGAAGGGTATCCCTCCTACACTATAAAGGGCCTGACACAGTGTCTGAGTCATTCAAACACCTCTTCTCACTTTTCATCAGAAAGCTTACCTCGACATGTCTGCATTTTCCAGAAATAGCTAAACTGTCCACAGACGTGACCTTACAACTCGCTCGCCGGGCGCTATTCTCGGAATTGTGCGGTGGTGACAATTTTCCTTTCCCTTCACCATAGCTAGAGGAAAATTATTAGAGGGAATAGCGGGTACAGCTGTGACATGGCTAACTCATTCACGACCAAGTTACCTGTATCCAAAAAGTTAGCTAGCACGCTAGCTGGTGGCTAGCTTTCTCTCACTTTGACAAGAAAAGTTTACTAGCTATACCAAACTATCTTTTCTAAAATGTCCTTTTGGAAACAGTATCCGGCCATCACACAGAGTGCCACCGTCGGAGATAATCCATACTAATCGCTAGCTATTGGACTGGCCTACCACGCTATATTCTCTGACAGCTAAAACATAGCATCCAAGCTATGACGACAAAGGCATCTCCCACCCCAAACGAGGGGAAGCTCCCAGCACGAAGCTGCTCCTGTGGAAATAAGTTATCGGCCAAGGACACCCACTCGGTAAACTCCACATACTTTGGGCTTTAACATGCCCTGGAAGCATTAGCCTCCCACAGCTCCTGTCCACACTGTTCCTTCTTCACCGTGCGTGAAGAGCCTCTGTCGCAGGCTAGCACACCAAGCTAGCCTGAGTCAACAGGACCCTAACATGGAGACCAGCGCACCGGAGGTGATGGATATCCCCACAGGAGATTGTGGAGCGACGGCTAGTGCTAGCTGGGGTGACCAGCTCGACGCCATGGCCCCGCTGCTGGAGGACTCCACAGGGCTTTCTGACAGTCTCCTTTTGAAGATTCCTTCATCCCCTCAGGCCAGGCTACCAAACCTCATGCTGGGGAATCCAAAACTGAACACGCAGGCAGGGCGCAATCCCCACCAGCTCTCGGTGTCACTAATAAACTTGTGATTCCCTGGCCCAATACAGAAGCAAAGACCACCACGTCCCGCTATGAGGGTAAGAGGCTACCCAAAGCTAAATGGGCAGCCATGAAATTACTACCAGTCTTCCCAGGATGCCTGGAGGAGGTTACCCATACCTGGAGTACACCTTTCTCCTCCAAGAACCCTGTCCAGGGTGGGTCAATGTTAGACTGTGTTGACATGACAGGGTTTGGGCTAACCCACATGCCCCCTCCCCCCGTCGAACCCCTGGTGGCTTCCCATCTACACCCCAGCCATGAGTTCTCCATGACCTCGGCTGGCCCCACCTTACTAAGTATGAGAGCTTCCAGTCCTCTACGACAGAGAAGGTCTACAGGTCGGTTGCCTCAGCGGTGAAGGCTCTCTGCACCGCCTCCATGCTCTGGGCATACCAGGCAGAGCTACAGGACGAGCTAGCAGTCACACCAGAGCCGGGTCTATGGGATGATATCTGTATTACCACAGACCTCAACCTGTGTCTGCTCAAAGCCACTGTCCAGGCCTCTCGGAGAGCCATGGGACTCATGATCTCCCAGGAGAGAACTTGATGGCTCAACCTATCCACAGTGTCTGACAGTGAGAAGCTGAAAATCCTGGATGCTCACTAGACCCTAAAGGCCTTTTCAGTCCCACTGTGGAGATGATGCAAAAATGGTGTGAGAAGAAAAAGGGAGGGTGAAGCCCTCCAGCTCTGTCTGCACAAGAGGACACACCCCAGTGCCTCCCCTGTGCCTCGCCGCACCATCGCCCAGGCTGCAGCAGGTCGACCACCCTCAACCTTTAAGATCCCCAGATTACCAGCCCCTCAGGCTGCGAACCCAGGGCAGCAGGGAAGCCCTCCTTTCCGCCCATGGCACCAAGGGGCCAGCCTGCTCCTAACCCCACCCAGGGGGTAAGGAGGAAGAAGCGCATGGCTTAGCAATGTCCCCATCACCAGAGAGGCAAGAACAGTCTCCCCCAAGCACTGTTCTATCCCCTCCTCCAATCCTGATCATGTTCCAGGGTGCAAGTTCCCAGGCACCTCAGTGTTCTGTCCGGCGTACCGGGCCCAAGATGGTGGTCACAGAGTACAGCCCAAAAAGGAGAAGAGACTGTTATGTTTGTTCCTTATATAATGACAAACCGTAGCGTAGGTTTAACTACTTTTAATGAACATATACTTCAGCTAGAAAACTCCATGTTTAGCCATGCAAGGTGTTCTTTAACCATCCGCCTAGCCTGCTGGGTAACGTAGTGTAAATGTTATTAACACATAACAATACATCTTCTTTCCTTTAAAAGAAAACAACTTTTCTATGTCACTACACATGTCACATCACATTTGTTTACTCAAACTGCATAACATGCAATTTTCAATAACACACATTTCTTTCCCCAAATTTCTCTGAAAAAATATATATTTATTTTTTCAACTCTATTTTCAACTCTATTTCTTTTCACATAAACCAAACATTCAGTCCAGGTGCCCATTTTTTGTATTTTTTTAGCAATTCTCAATAAGCCTTTCAGGGGCTCTGACAGTCCTTTTTGGTCGTTCTGCTGAAGGGCTTCCTGAAACAGTTGGACAGCGTTCACTGTCAGTCAGGGTGTTCTGACTGAATTCTCCATTTCTAAAGGCATTTGTCGCAGTATCCTCCTGATGATCCTCAGTCCCTTGAGTGAATGGCTGAAGCCTTAGATCCACTCAGTTGTGATCCATGCTCCGTTTGGATCTCATAGGATCGTGGATCTCTCTGCACACACCCTTGCTGCATCCAGGTTTCTGTAGTGATGTCTCGGAGTCGTACATGATCTCCAGGTTTCAGTTCAGGTAAGTGTCTTGTACTTTTGTTGTGTC